>NC_028648.1:24138324-24151624 GCF_001406875.1 Solanum pennellii | reverse complement strand
AGTTCAACTAAACTCCAAGTGTGATTATCTTGTAATGCTTGAATTTCAGATTGCATAGCAGCCACCCAATTTGGATCTTTAATAGCCTCAGTATAAGAAGTAGGTTCTTTGATGACAGAATAAGATGCCAAAGCAGCTCTACACACAGGTGATAAGTGATCATAACTAACCACATCAGATACTGGATAACAACAATTTGCACTTCCTTTGCTTGTGGAGACATAGTCATGCATCCAAATAGGAGGCTTAGTAGTCCTGGAAGATTTTCTAGTAACAGGAACTGTTGGAGATTGTAGTGTTGAAGTTTCAGAAACAGAAACATCACCCATTGAAGAACTATCCATAGAAGGAACAGAAGAGGAAGAAGCAGGAGCAGGAATATTGAATGATGGAGCATTATTCTCTATATAGGATGACTGCAGTTCATCTTCCTTCAAGGAAAACAAATGAGAAGGAGAGGTGGAAGTTGTCTTGAAAGGAAAAATATCTTCCTGAAACAAGACATCCCTACTTGTCAAAAATACTTTGGACTCCAAATCATACATAGTATAGCCCTTTTTTGACACTGAGTAACCAAGAAATGCTGCAGGAATAGATCTTGGAGAAAATTTGTCCACCTTTCTTACCTGAGTTACATACCCCAAACAGCCAAATACTTTCATGTGAGCTAGAGAAGGTGAGTGTCTATGAAGTCTCTCAAAAGTAGATTCATCTTGAATGATTGCACAAGGCAGTCTATTAATGATGTATACAGCAGTGATCACACAATAACCCCAAAATTTCAATGGTACACCAGCCTGAAATCTAATAGCTCTTGCTACTTCTAAAATGTGTCTATGTTTCCTTTCTACCACTCCATTTTGTTGTGGAGTGTAAGAGCAAGAACTTTGATGTACAGTCCCAATAGACTTTAGCAATCCATTCATTTGTGAGTTAAAGAACTCACACCCATTATCAGTCCAAAGACACTTCACCACAANTTATGAACATCCATCTGAAAAATAGACCAATGTTTAGCTGCTGCCACAGCCACAACTGACCTGATAGTGACCATTTTACCAACTGGAGAGAAGGTGTCGGTGTAATCTAACCCCTCTTGTTGGCTATAACCTTTAGCTACAAGTCGAGCCTTGTACCTTTCCACAGCCCCAGAAGATGTGTATTTAACTTTGAACACCCATTTACACCCACTAGGTTTTTTTCCAGCTGGTAGTTCAACTAAACTCCAAGNACC
Source organism: Solanum pennellii (assembly GCF_001406875.1). Classification (NCBI taxonomy): domain Eukaryota; kingdom Viridiplantae; phylum Streptophyta; class Magnoliopsida; order Solanales; family Solanaceae; genus Solanum; species Solanum pennellii. The sequence goes on along the minus strand of NC_028648.1, from coordinate 24,150,390 downwards.
ATAAGCAGAAATTCCTTAATCACAACAACAACATCAGCTTTAGAAGGTAGTAGAAACAACCAAGTATATCGAGAATAGTCATCAACAAGTGTAAGAGAGTATTTTTTTTCCATTATGAGTAGGAACTCTATAAGGACCCCAAACATCACCATGAACTAACTGAAAACAACACTCAGAAGTAGTAGTGCTTAGTGGAAAAGACAGTCTATTTTGTTTTGCTAAAGGACACACATTACAACTCTTGATACATTTGTCCCAATGTGTAGAATTATGACCAAACAGCTTGCTTATAGTGACAGAAGAGGTGTGACCCAACCTCTTGTGCCAAAGATTCATACTCATGCTATAGCTATCAGAATCTATAGAAGACATTCCAAGTGATGAAGAACAGGCATTAGTAGCTGCAGCAGCAACATTTGCTGTAAATGCTTTCTTATGACCTGATTGAAACACATACAAGCCATTTTCTTCCTTACCAATCCCCTTCACCTTGCCACTTGAGAGATCCTGAAGAATACAAAAATCAGGATAGAATAATACAGCACACTGAAGCTCCTTTGTCAGTTGAGAAACAGACAAGAAATTGTATTTGAACTCAGGAATATGCATGACATTGGTTATTTCTTGACCAGGAAAGAGACAGGATGATCCTGTGTGAGTTACATTGACTACATTACCAGTAGGCAAATGAACTTTGCCTAGACCACTCTTGTTTACTGTTGTAGTGTGGGATAACAGCTCAACAGAACTAACCATATGACTAGAAGCACCAGAATCCACTATCCACTTTACATCATCTGAAATGATAGTAGTATGAGGGATCATACCTACTGTCAAGGCTACATGATCAGCTTCAGATTTTTCTGAATCAAGCATGGTTAAGATCTGTTTGTATTGTTGTTCAGTAAATTGAGGAATAGCACCAAATGCATCAGTAGAACCTTTAGACATGTGAGAAGATCCTGCAAAATTGGCAGATTGACCCCCAAACTGATTTCCAATATCACTAGGATTAGGATTGCCCTTACTAGTTTCATTGTCTTTGATATATGATCCTGTTTTCTTCTTGAATTTATAATCTGGAGGATATCCAATTAACTTGTAACACACTGCTTTTGTGTGACCTGTGAGATGACAATGATCACAGTAGAGATCACTCATTCTGCTTCTGCCCTTGTAAGAGGAATTATTCCCCTGATAGTTAGTGCGTACACTCGAGTTGCTTTTACCACTAAACAAAGTTGTCCCCTCAGCAATTTCAGAGCTTTAAGAAGAAGAAGAAGAACCCGGAGATCTTCTACTTTCCTCAGAAATGATCATGGCATATGCCTTATTAATCGATGGAGTAGGAAGCATCATCATGATATGATTTATAGACTGTGAGTAAGACTCATTTAAACCCATCAGAAATTGAAGAAGGCGTTGATACTCAAAAGTGTTCCACATATTTCCTAGACTCAGCACAATTACATCCAGGACATGGCATCAATGCATCAAATTCTGCCCATAGTTCTCTTAGTTTTGAGAAATAGATTGAAACAGAAGAAATTCCTTGGTTAAGAGTAGAAATTTGTGAATGAAGGAAGAAGACTCGAGATCCATTAACCTTGTCAAATCGTTCTTGTAGATCAGTCCACACCTTATATGCACTTGTAGCATATACAATCCCACTAAGTAATTCAGTGCATACAGAATTCATAATCCATGAAAGGACTATGGCATTACATTTCTCCTACAAATCATGAAGAGAAGCATCAAATTTCTCCTTAGGATATCGACCATCCACAAATCCTAACTTGCTTTAACCTAACAGACTAATTCGCATTGAACTGCTCCATAATGCATAATTCTCAGGGCCTGTTAGTTTAATTGAAATTAGGGAACTACCTGGTGTATCATTGGGCTGAAGAAACAAAGGATGGTGTTGATCGATTGTTACCAAAGGGGGTACAACTTCAGCTCCAATTTCCAGATCTGCAGGTGAACTAGCATTCACCATTGTTGAGATGTCGAACAGGAGAAAACAGAAACAGTAAAGAAATGAGATGAAACGTGAACCAGAAACTGAGAAGATCGAAGGAATATGAGATCGATTACTCGAGCTCTGATACCATGTTAAGATCCTTGATCTTCACCATGTGAGGACCTTCAAGATGAGAGAAGAGAAGAGAAGAGAAGAGAAGAGAGGAAATATAATGTTTGTGTATTTCCAACTTGTATTCAACAACCTGTACATACTGTATTTATACACTTCATTAACAACTTTTAACAAACTCTAACTACCTTTCTAACAATATAACTAACAAGATACAACTAACTAATTAATGGAAAATATCTTTTTTATTTAACAATTTTTTTGTTTCAATACTAAGGTCATTGATACAATTTGAGAATTTCTTGAGATGTTTTAACATACTTTTTTTATTCTTATATGCATCGTACATTTACGAGGAAAAATTAAAATTTCTATTATTTTTCTGACAATTACGAAGAAGAGCAAAATTTTGATCAATTTTTTGTTTCTATATTCTATGTTCATTAGTGCAGTTTGAGAATTTTTTGTCGTGTTTTGACGTACTATTCTTGATTTTATATCTTCTAAACATTTATGGGTAAAACTTTGTTTTTTGTAATTTTCAAACAGTTAAAAAAAGTAAAATTTTGAAAAAAAAATGTTTCAATCCAAAGTCATTGGTGCAGTTTGAGATTTTTTTGAGGCTTTTTTATGTTCTTTTCTTAATTTTTCTATCTTATAGACAATTACGAAGAAAAATTAAATTTTTTGGACAGTTACGAGAAAGAGTAATAATGAATCAGTTTTTTTCAATATTCTAAGGTCATTGGTGAAGTTTGAAATTTTTTTGAGGTGTATTGACGTGCTTTTCTTAATTTTTATATCTTTCGGACATTTACAAGAAAAAATATATTGTTTATATTTTTGGAAAGTTATGAAAAATAGTAAAATTTTGATCATTTTTTTATTTCGATATTTTGTGGTCATTGGTGCAATTTATGAATTTTTTGAGGTGTGTTGATGTACTTTTCTTTATTTTATATCTTTCGGACATTTACCAGGAAAGAATAATTTTTATTTTATTTTTTGTACAATTATGAAAAAGAGTAATGTTTTGCTCATTTTTTTGTTTCAGTATTCTAAGGTCGTAGGTGCGCAATTTGAGAATTTTTTGAGGTGTTTTGATGTACTTTTCTTGATTTCTATATCTTTCTGACATTTACGAAGAAAAATATATTTTTTGTTATTTTTCAGATAGTTACGAAAAAGAGTAAATTATGATCATTTTATTTTTGATATTCTAAGGTCATTAGTATAGTTTGAGAATATTTTGCGATAAAGTTTTTATATCTTTCAAACATTTACGATGAAAAATTAATTTGTTTGTTCTTTTTCGAACAGTTACCAAAAAGAGTAAAAGTTTGATCTTTTTTATTCGATATACTAAGGTCATTGGTGCAGTTTGAGAATTAGTTGAGGTTTTTGATGTGTTTGCTTGATTTTATATATTTCGTACATTTACGAGGAAAACTTTTTTTTTGTTATTTTTCCGATAGTTAAGATAGAGTTAAATTTTGATTATTTATTTGTTTTGGTATTCTAAGGTCATTGGGGCAATTTGAGAACTTTTTGAGGTGTTTTAGTGAATTTTTCATGATTTTTATATGTTCCAGACATTTACGAGGAAAACTCAATGTTTTTGTTTGTTTTCATGCAATTATTACGAAAAAGAGTAAAATTTTAATGATTTTTTTTAATATTCTAAGGTCGTTGGTGAAGTTTGAGAATTTTTTAGGTGTTTTGATGTACCTTTTTGTTTTTTATACACTTCGTACATTTACGAGGAAAAATCAGTTTTTTATTTATTTCAGACAGTTCCGAAAAAGAGTAAATTTTTTATCACTTTTTGTTTCGACATTCTAATGTCATTAGTGCAATTCAAATTTTTTTTGAGGTTATGTACTTTGTTTTATTTTTATGTGTTTCATACATTTACGAGGAAAACTAATTATTATTGTTACTTTTCGGATAGTTACAAAAAGTGTAAAATTTTGATCATTTTTTGTTTCGATATTATAAGGTCGTTGATGCAGTTTGAGAATCTTCTGAGGTCTTTTAACGTACTTTTCTTGACTTTTATATATTTCGTACATTTGCGAGGAAAAATAATTTTTTTGTTATTTTTTGGACGGCTAAGCAAAAGAGTATAATTTTAATCAGTTCTTCGTTTCGATATTCTAAGGTCATTGGTGCGGTTTGAGAATTTTTTGAGGTGTTTTGATGTTCTTTTCTTGATTTTAATATCTTTGAGACAATTACGAGGAAAAAATATTCTTTTGTTATTTTTCGGACAATGTCGAAAAGGAGTAAAATTTCAGCATTTTTCTTTGATATTCTAAGGTCTTTAGTTCAGCTTAATAAATTTTGTGGTGTTTTGATGTACTTTTCGTGATTTTTACATCTTTCACACATTTAAAAGAAATAGTTTTTTATTATTTTTCGAAAAGTTACGAAAAAGAGAATTGATCATATTTTTTGTTTCGATATTCTAAGGTCATTGATGTAGTCTGATAATTTTGTGAGATGTGTTGACGTACTTTTCTTGATTTTTATATTAACATTTACAAGGAAAAAATAAATTTTCACAGTTACAAAAAGAGTAACATTTTGATCATTTTTGTTTTGATATTATAAAGTCATTGATGAAGTTTGAAACTTTTTGAGGTGTTTTGATGTACGTTTCTTCATTTATATATCTTTCGGACATTTACGAGTCTAAACTAATTTTTTATTATTTTTCAGACAGTTACGAAAAAGAGTTAAATTTTGATCATTTTTTAGTTTCGATATTCTAAGGTCATTGGTAGAGTTTGAGAATTTTTGAGGTTTCTTGAGGTACTTCTCTTGATTTGAATGTGTTTTGTACATTTACGAGAAAAGAACATTTTTTTTGGTTAAATTTTGGAAATTTAAGGAAAGCAGTAACATTTTGATACATTTATTTTGATATTCTAAGGTCATTGGTGCTATTTTAGAACTTTTCTAGCTTTTTTGACATACTTTTCTTGATTTATTAATGTTTCGTGTATTTATGTGGACATTTAAATTTTTTTGTTATTTGTCGGACAGTTACAGAAAGGACTAAACCTTCGATAATTTTTTGTTTCCATATTATAAGGTCAATGCTGGAGTTTGAGAATTTTTTGGGGTGTTGATATACTTTTCTTGATTTTTGAAATATTTTCGACATTTACGAGGAAAAAGTATTGTTTTTGTTATTTTTTGGACAAATGCGAAGAAGAGTGAAATTTTGATCATTTTTTTCGTTCAATATTCTAAGGTCATTGGTGCAGTTTAATCATTTTTTGAGGTGATTTAAAATCTTTTTCTTGATTTTTATATGTTCCATACATTTACGAGAAAATATTAATTTTTTTGTTATTTTTCGAACAATAACAACAATGAGTAAAATTTTGATCATTTTTTGTTCCGATATTCTAAAGTCAATCGTGCAATTTGAGAATTTTTACGGTCTTCTGATGTAGTTTTCTTGATTTATATATCTTTCACACATTTACGAGGAAAAATTAGTTTTTAGTAATTTTTCTTATAGTTACGAGAAGTAGTTATCATTTTTTTGTTTCGATATTCTGAGGTAATTGGTGCAGTTTGAGAATTTTTTGAGGTGTTTTGATGTACTTTTCTTGATTTTTATATCTTTCGGACATTTACAAGAAAATAAATAAATTAATTGTTAATACTCGAACAGTTACGAAAAAGAGTTAATTTTTTGATCATTTTTTTACAATATTGTAAGGTGATTGGTGCAGTTTGAAATTTTTTTGAGGTGTTTTGATGTACTTTTCTTGATTTTTATATCTTTCGTACATTTACTAGAAAAAAAATATTTTTCAGTTACGAAAAAGAGTAAAATTTTGAAGATTTTTTTATTTTGATTTTCTAAGGTTATTGGTGTAGTATGAGTATTTTTGAGGAGTTTTTATCTTTTATTCTGGATTTCTATATGTTTCTCATATTTACGAGGAAAATTAAATTTTTTGGATAGATACGAAAAAATAATAGAATTTTGATCATTTTTTCTGATATTCGAAAGTCATTGGTGGTGTATGAGAATTTTTTGAGGTATTCTGATTTACTTTTCTTGATTTTAATAACTTTCAGACATTTACGAGAAGAAAAAAAATTGTTATTGTTTTATAGTTATGAAAAAGAGTTAAGTTTTGATATTTTTTTTCGATATTCTAACGTCATTGGTACAGTTCAAGAATTTGTTGAGGTGTTTTGATTTACTTCTCTTGACATATATCTTTCTTACATTTACGTAAATTTTTTTTAATTTTTTGGTCAATTACTGAAAATAGTAAAAAATTTGATCATTTTTTTATATATAAGGTTATTGGTGCAGTTTGAGAATTGTTTGCGGTATTTTTGTGTACTTTTCATGATTTTGATATCTTTCAAACATTTAATAGGAAAAATTACTTTTCGTGTTATTTTTTGGATTGTTACGAGAAAGACTTAAAAATTTTATTAATTTTTAGTTTTAATATTCTTGGATCATTGTGCAGTTCGAGATTTTTTAAGGTGTTTTGAAGTACTTCTCTTGACTTTTATATGTTTCGTACATTTACGAGAGAAAAATTATTTTTTTTGTAATTTCTCAGACAGTTACGATAAATAATTAAATTTTGATTATTTTTTGTTTTGATATTCTATGATCATTGGTGCAGTTTTAGAATTTTGTGAGGTGTTTTGATATAGTTTTCTTGATTTTTATATCTTTCGGACATTTACAAAGAAAATTTATTTTTTTGTTATTTTTCAGACATTTAGAAAAAAGAGTACAATTTTTATAATTTTTTTGTTTCGATATTCTAAGGTAATTGGTGCAGTATGAGAATTTTTTGAGGTGTTTTGTTTTACTTTTCTAGAGTTTTTGAGGAAAATTATTTTTTTATTATTTTTCGAACACTTAGGAAAAAGAGTAATATTTTGATCAGTTTTTGTTTCGATAATCTAAGGTCATTGGTGTTGTTTGAGAAATTTTTAATGTGTTTTGACACACTTTTCTTGAATTTTATATCTTTCACACATTTACGAGGAAAAATTTAATTTTTGTTATTTTTCAAAACGTTATGAAGAAGATTTTAATTTTGATCATATTTTGTTTCAATATTCTTAAGTCTTTGTTGTTGTATGAGAATTTTTTGAGGTGTTTTGATGTAAGTTTCTTGATTTTTATATCCTTTAGACATTTACTAGGAAACATTAATTTTATTTTGTTTTTAACTCAGTATGAGATTGAGTAATTTTTTTTTTTTGTAATTTTTGTTATTTTTCGGACATTTACGAAAAAAAGTAAAATTTTGATCATTTTTTTGTTTCTATATTCTAGGGTCGTTTGTATAGTTTAACAATCTTTTGAGGTGTGTTGATGTACTTTTCTTGATTTTTATATATTTCATGCATTTATGAGGAAATTTATTTTTTTGTTATTTTTCATACAGTCACTGAAAAGAGTCAAATTTTGATTATTTTTTTATTTTGATATAATTATGTCATCAGTGAAGTTTGAGAATTTTTTGAGGTGTTTTAATGTGCTTTTATTGGTATTTATATGTTTCGTACATTTACGAGGAAAAATTAATTTTTTTTGACATTTTTTGGAAACTTACGAAAAGATTAAAATTTTGATCATTTGTTTGTCTAGATATTCTAAGGTCATTGGTGCAGTTTGAGAATTTTTTTTATGTGTTTTGATGTACTTTTCATGATTTTTGGATATTTCATACATTTGCGAGGAAAAATCAAATTTATTGTTATTTCTCGGACAATTATGAAAAAAATTAAATTTTAATCATTTTTTTCGATACTCTAAGGTCATTGGTGCAGTTTGAGAATTTTTTGAGTTATTTTTTTTTTTTTTAATTCTTCTATCTTTTTGACATTTACAAGAAAAAAATATTGGAATTTTTCAAAGAGTTATGAAAAAGAGTCAATTTTTAATCATTTTATTTCTATATCCTAAGGTCATTGGTGTAGTTTGAGAATTTTTTGAGTTGTTTTGATATACTTTTCTTGATTTTTATGTCTTTACGGCACGAGAAAATTTTTTTTTTTGTTATTTTACAAACATTTACGAAAAAGTGTAAATTTTGATGATTTGTTTTGTTTCGATATTCTAAGGTTATTGGTACAATATGAGTATTTTTAAGGTATTTTGATGAACTTTATGGATTTTTTGTAAGTTTCCTATATTTACGAGGAAAATAATTCTTTTTGTTATTTTTTAGAATGTTATGAAAAAAATAGTAAACTTTAGATCATTTTTTAAATATTCTAAGGTCATTGGTGTTGTTTGAGAATTTTTTGAGGTGTTCTAGTGTACTTTTTTTATTTTTATATCTTTCGACATTTACGAGAAAAATTTATTTATTTATTTATTATTTTTTCGATAAAGAGTTAAATTTTGATCATTTTTTGTTTTGATATTCCAAGATCTTTGATGCAATTCGAGAATTTTTTGAGTTGACTTGATGTACTTCTCTTGACTTTTATATGTTCTGTACATTTATGAGAAAATTCAATGTTTTGTAATTTTTTTGACAGTTACAAAAAACAGTAAAATTTTGATCATTTTTTATATATACTAAGGTTATTGGTGCAGTTTGAGATTTTTTTGAGGTGTTTTGATGTACTTTTCATGATTTTTACACCTATCGGATTTTTACGAGGACAAATATATGTTATTGTTATTTTTGGATAGATACGATAAAGTTTTAGATTTTGATCATTTTTTTCGATATTCTAAGGTCATTGGTGCAGTTCGAGAATTTTTGAGGTGTTTTGATGTACTTCTCTTGACTTTTAAATGTTTCGTACATTTACGAGAATAAAATCAATTTTCTGTAATTTTTCAGATAGTTACGGTAAATAGTTAAGTTTTGATCCATATTTTGTTTCGATACTGTATGGTCATTGGTGTAGTTTGAGAATTATTTGTGGTGTTTTATTGTATTTTTTTATTTTTATATCTCTCGGACATTTATTAGGAAAACTTAAATTTTTTGTTATTTTTCGAACAGTTAAGAAAAAAATTACAATTTTGATCTTTTTTTTTTGTTTCGATATTCTAAGTTCATTGGTGCAATATGAGAATTTTTTAGGTGTTTGATGTACTTTTCTAGATTTTTATATGTTTCGTAAATTTATGAGGAAATTATTTTTTGGTTATTTTCAGACATTACGAAAAAGAGTAAAATTTTGATCATTTTGTATTTCGATATCCTAAGGTCATTGGTGTAGTATGAGAAGTTTATAAGGTATTTTGTTTACATTTTTTTATTTTTATATGTTTTGTATATTTACGAGGAAAATTATTTTTTTTGTTAATTTTTGGGATAGTTATGAAAAAGGAGTAAAATTTTGATCATTTTTTTGTTTCGATATTTTAAGGTCATTTGTATTATTTAAGAAATTTTTTGATGTGTTTTGGCCTAGTTTTATTGATTTTTATATCTTTTAGACATTTGCGAGGAAACATCTATTTTTTGTTATTATTTGGAATATTCCGAAGAAGAGTATAATTTTAATCATTTTTTGTTTCAATATTCTAAGATCATTAGTGTTGTATGAGAATTTTTTTGAAGTATTATGATGCACTTTAATTGCTTTCTATATCATTCGGAAACTTACCAAGAAAAAAATAATTTTTTGTTAGTTTTCATACGATTATGAATTTTTTTCGTAATTTTCTGTTTTGATGTTCTAAGGTCATTGGTGCAGTTTGAGAATTTTTGTAAGGTTTTTTCTTGTACTTTTCTTGATACTTATATCTTTCAGACATTTACAAGGAAAACTATTTTTTGTTATTTTACGGACAGTTACGAAAAAGAATAAAATTTTGATCAGTTTTTTGTTTTGATATTTTTAGATCATTTGTGCAGTATGAGAATTTTTTGAGGTGTTTTAATGTACTTTCCTGATTTTTATATCTTTCAAACAATTATTAGGAAAAATGTAAATTTTATTTTTCCGGATAGTTATGTAAAAGTATAAAATTTTGAACATTTTTTGTGTCAATATTCTAAGATTATTGGTGCAAGTTGAGAAATTTTTAAGATATCTGAATGTGCTTTTCTTGATTTTTACATCTTTCAGATATTTATGAGAAAAAAATAATTTTTATTTTATTTTTTGGATAGTTACGAAAAAAGTAAAAATTTTGATCATTTTTTGTATATTCTAAGGTCATTGGTAAAGTTTTAGAATTTCTTTTTTAGTTGTTGTGATATACTTTTCTTGATTTTTATATGTTTCGTATATTTACATGAAAAAAATAATCTTTTTTTATTTTTTGAACATTTACGAAAAACAGAAAATTCACATCATTTTTTTCTTTCTATATTCTACGGTTATTGGTGTAGTATGAGAAAATTTTGAGGTGTTTTGATATACTTTTCTTGAGTTTTATATCTTCAGAATATTTACTAGGAAAAATTAATATATTGTTATCTTAGACAGTTACGGAAAAGAGTAAAATTTTGATCATTTTTTTTATTTTGATATTCTAAGGTCAATTGGTCAGTTTGAAAATTTTTTGAGGTGTTTTAATGTACTTTTCTTGATTTTTATATGTTTTATACATTTACAAGGAAAATTAAATGTTTTGTTATTTTATAGACAATTACAAAAAAGAGTACAATTTTGATCATTTTTTTGTTTCGATATACTTAAGTAAATGGTGGAGTTTGAGAATTTTTTGTGTTGTTTTGATGTACTTTTGTTGATATTTATATGTTCCGTATATTTAAGAGGAAAAATTAATTTTTTTTGATATTTTGTTGGATAGTTACGAAAAAGAGTCAAATTTTGATGATTTCTTTGTTTCGATATTCTAAGGTTATTGGTGTAGTTTGAGAATTTTTTCAGGTGTTTTGATGTACTTTTCTTGATTTTACATTTACGAGGAACAATTTATTTTATTGTTATTTTTTTTAGACTGTTACAAAAAAGAGTAAACTTTTGATCATTTTTTGTTTTGTTATTCTAAGGTCATTGGTGCACGTTTAGAATTTTTTGAGGTGTTTTGATGTTCTTTTCTTGATTTTTACATGTTTCATATATTTACGAGGAGGAAATACATTTTTTTAAATTTTTCGGATAATTACGAAAAGGAGTAAAGTTTAATCTTTTTTGTGTCGATATTCTAAGGTCATTGGTGCAGTATGAGAATTTTTTGAGGTGTTTTGATGCACTTTATTTATTTCTATATGTTTAGTACATTTACGAGGAAAAAATAAATTCTTTTGTTATTTTTCATACATTTACGAAAAAGAGTAAGATTTTGATAATTTTTTTGTTTCGATATTCTAAGATCATTGGTGGAATTTGAGAAGTTTTTGAGGTGTTTTGATGTACTTTTCTTGATTTTCTTATCTTTGAGACATTTACGAGGAGATATTGATTTTTTAGTTATTTTTTGGACAATTACGAAAGGAATAACATTGTGATCATTTTTTTTTTTATATTGTAATGTCATTGGTGCAGTTTGAAGTTTTTTTGAGGTGTTTTGATGTATTTTTCTTGTATTTTATATGTTTTGTACAATTACGAGGAAAAATTATTTTTTTGTTATTTCTTGGACGGTAACAAAAATTAAAAGAGTAATAATTCTTTAAGGTGTTTTGATGTACTTTTTTTATTTGTATATCTTTCAGACATTTAATGCATAGTCCCCATATACTTTTTTGAAGAAATGACTTCAATCTTTATGCTTTACTCGATTTGAACTTTTAAGTCTTTAAAACAAAGTGAAAACGTTGGTGAAAGACGTTTGAAAACTTTATTGTCACGACCCAAAACCGAGCCGCGACTGGCACCCACACTTACCCTCCTATGTGAGCGAACCAACCAATCTAAACCTTAACATTTCAATTTAATTATCAACAGAAAGTAATGCGGAAGACTTAAACTCATTAATAAAAACCAATTCAATAACTTCTAAAATTCAACATCTATTATTCCCCAAA
>NC_028648.1:24135104-24135845 GCF_001406875.1 Solanum pennellii | reverse complement strand
TTTACCAAACCGCATCACCCCTTTCATGGGCGAAACCTTCAGCAAGACTTGCTCACCCTCCATAAACTTCCAAGTCTCTAACCTTTCGATCTGCATATTCCTTTTGCCTGCTTTGAGCCGCTAGAAGTTTTCTTGAATAGATTTCACCTTCTCTAATGAATCCCTCAAAAGTTCAGTACCCCAAGTCTAACCTCAAATGCATCAAACCAACCAATGGGAGACCTACATCTCCTCCCATACAATGCTTCAAATGGGGCCATGTCAATACTCACCAAATTCTATCACACATGCACGAAGCATATCCTCCAACACTTGAATCGTTCGCTCAGACTGTCCATCGGTCTGAGGGTGAAATGCAGTACTAAGGTCCAACCTAGTACCTAATTCAGCATGCAATGTTCTCCAAAACTTAGAAGTAAACTGCGTACCTCTATCTGATATGATGGAGAGTGGAACTCCAAGCAACCGAACAATTTCTGAGATATAGAGTTTGGCTAACTTTTCTGCATTGTAAGTCACCTTGACCGGAATGAAGTGAGCAGACTTAGTTAACCTATCTACAATTACCCAAATAGAGTCAAACTTATCCAATGTTTTTGGAAGACCAACCACGAAGTCCATTGCAATCCTTTCCCACTTCCATTCGGGAATGGGCATTCTCTGAAGTTTTCCTTCGGGCCTCTGGTGTTCATACTTTACCTGCTGACAATTTGGACATTTGGCAACAAAATCAACAACGTC
>NC_028648.1:24118097-24128837 GCF_001406875.1 Solanum pennellii | reverse complement strand
AAGTTCAGAGAGTCGATTTCAGTACCCAAATTTCAGAAGTCTAAGTCTTTTGGAACGAGACACCCTCGATGGCCCGTCGTGCCCATGACGGTCCGTCGTGGGTTCCGTCGCCTCACACAGTTTTTCCAGAAATAAAATCTGCTGCTCAAAACGACTAAACAGGTCGTTACATTTATATACTTCTCTTTGACTTGCTCCTTAACATCTAGACTTGACTCTTAACTTTCCTTGAATTGAGTATGGATTCAAGGTTCATGATCTCATATTTATGGATGATTTCATGATGTTCAACTTGGAGGGTTGATGCCGAATTATGGGCATGAACAATTCAACTCAAGGGCTTCATAGGTAACCTATTATAGTCCCACGATTATAAAATATAAACTTAAATGTGTTATAAACTTATTAATCAAGACTCATAACTTGAAGATGCTACTCCTCTCAAAGATACTCAATTTGTGAAGTCCATGCGAAATTTATGGGCATGAACGACTCGACTCGAAGGTCTACTTACTACATGGAACTCATGTACATGACTCTTTTCATTATGTTATTTACTTCCTCAAGACATAATTCAAATCAATGATGGATCTCAAAGAATTCACAATGAACTTAAAGGTTGAACTCTACTCTTAACTCTCTCTTATATATGAATTATGAATTCAAGAGTTTTGGTTCATGACATGGACGATCTCAATAACAATATCGCAATTTGATAATTAGGGAATGATCTTTCAAAACAAATATGAACTCAAGAACTCAAAATCAACTTATATCAAGAATACTCAAATCTAGGGAAAGTATCCTAGATTACTGTTTTACTGATCTGAAAGTAGATGTAGAGCGTGAGGACGAACTAGTCCAAAGAAAATTACAATTACATTTAATTGGATAGGTTATGGCTAATTGGATAGCTTATGGCTAACGTAACTCTTTATATTCTAATAGATATGGAAGTTTAAAGTTGACCAAGTAGAATCTTAAATCAAAACTTAATGACACTTCAAGAACACTTATCAAGAACTCTAATCTTTCAACTTTAAGAATGAAATTGCACTGAAAATAACATGATTGGAATGTGGGTGAACAAACCCAACACTATGGAAGCTTACATACCTCTTAGGGATTAAAGCTATGGAGAAGTTCTGCAACAAGATGCAAGAATCTCGACGAACGCTTGATCCTCTCCACTTTCTCTTCTTTTCTCTTCTTGAACTCCCAACTAAAACCCTAGCCGTATTTTAGGATTTTAAAATTGAACCTAATAGGATTAGACTCATAAAATATTACTAAAAATTAATTAGTTCTGATTGGGTAAGGAAAAGACCAAAATACCCCTCACTATTTTCAGCTAGCTTTCCTTAACTGGCAGCCCCAACTTCAAAAGGTCCTATCTCACTCATCCGAACTAGAAACTTAGCAAACTCAGTGAATTTGGAAAGATAATTCAAAGATATTTTCTAAGGTATCTTGTAGCACACCTAACCCATCCTGTGCTGGGAGATATGATCATTTGAAGTTGACCCAAAACTCATACTTAGCTTAACTCTCCAAATTACAGAATTTTTTATTTCCAATTTAATTCTTTTTAGAACTGAATGTGCTACATCTAGTTACCGGAAACTTAAAACTAAAGAAATTTATTTCTACGTAAATTTCTCACTACAAAGGATGGTACGAGTCATAGTTCAAAAATTTTCTAGGGTGATAAAATGCAGTTTGAGAATTTTTTGAGGTGTTTTGATGTACTTTTCCGGATTTTATTATCTTTCGAACATTTACTAGGAAAAATTAAGTTTTTGTTATTTTCTGGATAGTTACGAAAAAGAGTAAAATTTGATCATTTTTATGTTTCGATATTCTAAGGTCATTGGTGCAGTTTGAGAACTTTTTGAGGTGTTTTGATGTACTCTTCTTCATTTTTTATATCTTTCAAACATTTACCAAGCAAAAATATTTTTTTTTTGGACAGTTACGGAAAAATATAAAATTTTGATCATTTTTTTCGTTTCAATATTCTAAGGTTATTGGTGCATCTTAAGAATTTTTTGAGATGTCTTGATGTACTTTTCTTTATTTTTATTTGGGAAAATGCACAAGTACCTCCTCAACCTATGCCCGAAATTTTAGAGACACACTTATACTATACTAAGGTCCTATAACCCCCCTGAACTTATTTTATAAGTAACTTTCTAACCTTTTTCGGCCTACGTGGCACTAACTTGAAAAAAAAAGTCAACCAGCATTGGACCCACAAGATAGTGCCACGTAGGACGACAAGGGGTAGAAAATTATTAATAAAATAAGTTCAGGGGGGTAATAGGACCTTAGTATGGTATAAGTGTGTCTCTAAGATTTCGAGCATAGGTTGAGGAGGTACTTGTGCATTATCCCTTTTTATTTCTTTCAAACATTTATGAGATTTTTTTTTTCTTTTTGTTATTATTTGGACTTATACGAAAAAGAGTAAAATTTTGATCATTTTTTGTTTCAATATTCTAGGTCATTGGTAAAATTTGACATTTTATTGGGTTGTTTTAATGTATTTTTCTTGATATTTATGTTTAGTCCATTTACGATAAAAAAAAAGAATTTTTTGTTATTTTTCGGACAGTTAGAATAAGTGTAGAATTATGATCATTTTTTGTCTCGGTATTCGAAGGTCATTAGTGCAGTTTGAGTATTTTTTTGAGTTGCTTTGATTTACTTTTCTTGATTTTTATATGATTCGTACATTTACGAGGAAATTTTTTTATATTTATCAGAGTCATAAAAAGAGTAAAATTTTGATTATTTTCTGTTTCGATATTCAAGGGTCATGAGAAATATTGGAGGTGTTTTGATGTACTTTTCTTGATTTTTATATCTTCAGGACATAACCACGAAAAAATCAAATTGTTTTATTTTTTGAATAGTTACGAAAAAGTGTAAAATTTTAATCATTTTTTTTGTTTCAATTTTCTAAGGTCATTGGTGCAATTTGGCAATTTTTTTAGGTATTTTGATGTACTTCTTTTATATGTTTTATATATTTACGAGAAAAAATAAATTGTTTGTTATTTTTCGGAAAGTTAAGAAAAAGGGTAAAAGTTAGATCATTTTTTGCTTCAATATTATAAGGTCATCGGTGGAGTTTGAGAATTTATTGAGGTGTTTTGATGTACTTTTTTTTATATTTATATGTTTCGTACATTTACAAGGAAAAATGAATTTTTTTGACAATTATGAAAAAGAGAAAATATTTGATATTTTTTTTATTTCGATATTCTAAGGTCACTGGTGCAGTTTCAGTATTTTTTGGTTTTTTGATGTATTTTTCTTGATTTTTAAAGTGCTTGGACATTTACGAGGAATTTTTTTTTTGTTTTTTTGTACAATTACAAAAAAGAGTGAATTTTTGTTCATTTTTTTGTTTCGATATTCGAAGACATTGGTGCAGTTTGAGAATTTCTTGAGGTGTTTTCATTTATTATTCTTGATGTTTATATCTTTTGGACATTATACAAAAATATAATTCTTTTGTTATTATTGGGACAGTAACGAAAGAAAACAAAATTTTGATCATTTTTTGTTTCGATATTCTAAGGGCATTGGTGAAATTTGAGATTTTGTTGGGTTGTTTTAATGTATTTTTCTTGATTTTTATATGTTTCGTCCATTTAAGAGAAAAATTTAATTTTTCTGTTATTTTTCGGACAGTTACAAAAAAAAGTGAAATTTTGATCATTTTCTGTTTTCTATCATCTTAGGTCATTTGTGACGTTTGAGAATTTTTTTAGGTGTTTTGACGTACTTTTATTCATATTTATATGTTTCGTACATTAACGGGGAACAAATAATTCTTTTGTTATTTATCGAACAGTTACGAAATAGAGTAAAATTTTGATCATTTTTTATTTCGATGTTTTTAGGTGATTGGTGCAGTTTGAGAACTTTTTAGGTGTTTTGATATACTTTTCTTGATTTTTGACTGTTTCGTACAATTATGAGAAAAATTAAATGTTTTTGTTATTTTTCTGGCAGTTACGAAAAAAGGGTTAAACTGTAATCATTTTTTTCTCGATATTCTAAGGTAATTGGTTGAGTTTGAGAAATTTTGAGGTGTTTTGATGTACTTTTCTTGATTTTTATATCTTTCAGACATTACGAGGAAAAATAATTTTTTCGTTAGTTTTCGGATAATTGCGAAAAAAGTGTAAAATTTTTATCATTCTTTCGTTATCCTAAGGTCATTAGTGCAGTTATAGAATTTTTTTGAGGTTTCTTAATACACTTTTCTTGATTTTTATATGTTTCGTACATTTACAAAGAAAATTAAGTTTTATGTTATTTTTCGGACAATTAAGTAAAAAAGTAATTGATTTAATCATTTTTGTTTCACCATTCTAAGGTCAATTGTACACTTTGAGAATATTTTGAGGTGATCTGATGTACTTTATTGTTTTTTTATATCTTTCGGACATTTACATGGAAAAATTTATTTTCTCTTATTTTTTGGACAGTTATGAAAATGTGTTAAATTTTGATCATTTTTTTATATTCTAAGGTCATTGGTGCAGTTTGATAAATTTTGATGTACTTCTCTTGATTTTTATATGTTACGTAGGTTTACGAGTAAAAACTATTTTTTTTTTTATTCTTCGCACAATTAAGAAAAATTGAAAAATTTGATCATTTTTTTATATTCCAAGGTCATTGATGTAGTTTGAGAATATTTTGAGGGGTTTTGATGTACGTTTCTTGATTTTTATATCTTTCAAACATTCAAGAGGAATATTTTTGATATTTTGAGACAATAATGCAAAAGAGTAAAATTTTAATGTTTTTTTTTTATATTCTATGTCAATGGGCGCAATTTGAGAATTTCTTTTAGGTGTTTTGATGTACATTTCTTGACTTTTATATGTTTCGTACACTTACGAGAAAAAAAAATAAATTTTCTGTTATTTTTCGGATAGTTATGAAAAATAGTAAATTTTGATAATTTTTTCGATATTCTAAGGTCATTGGTGCAGTTTAAGAATTTTTTGAGGTGTTTTAATGTACTTTACTTGAACTTTATATGTTCGTACATTTACACGGAAAAATGAAATTTTTATTATTTTTTCGGATGATTACGCAAAAGAGTAAAAATTTAAGCATTTTTTTGTTTCGATATTCTAAGGTTTTCGGTGTAGTTTGAGAATTTTTTGAGGTTTTTTCATGTGTTTTGCTTGATTTTTACATCGTTTGGAAATTGACGAGGGAAAATTAACTTTGTTATTTTTTGGACAGTTCAAAAAAGAGTATAATTTTGATCATTTTTTTGTTCGATATTCTAAGGTCATTGGTGCAGTTTAAGAATTTTTTGAGGTATCTTGATGTACTTTTATTGATTTTTTTCTATTTATATATTTACGAGGAAAATTATTTTTTTTTGTTATTTTTCGGATAGTTACGAAAAAGTATAAAATTTTATCACAAATTTATTTCGATATCCTAAGGTCATTGGTCTAGTCTGAGAATTTTTTGAGATGTTTTAATGTACTTTTCTTGATTTTTATATTTTTCGTGCATATATGAGGAAAAATAAAAAGATTCTTTATTTTTCGAATAGCTAGGAAAAAGAATAAAATTTTGTTCTTTTTGGTTTCGATATTCAAAGGTCATGGTGCAATTTGAGAATTTTTTAGGTGTTCTGATTTAATTATTTAAAAAAATTATATTTTAGACATTTTTTGAGGAAAAATTAAAATTTTGGTTGTTTTTGGGACATTAACGAAAAAGTGTAAATTTGTGATCACTTTTTTCTTTCAATACTTTAAGGTCATTGGTGCAGTTCGAGGAATATTTTGATGTAATTTTCTTGATTTTCATATATTTCATACATTTTCGAGGAAATTCAATTTTTTTGTTATTTTTGGATAGTTACGAAAAAGAGTTTAATTTTGATAATTTTTTGTTTCAATATTCTAAGGTCATTTGTGTAGTTTGAGAATTTTTGAGGTGTTTTTGATGTACTTTTCTTGTTTTTTTTACGTTTCATATATTTACGATAAAAAATAATTAGTTTGTTATTTCAGACTGTGACGAAAAACTGTAAAAATATGATCATTTTTTTATATTATAAGGTCATTGGTGTAGTTTGAGAAATTCTTGAGGTGTTTTGATGTACTTTCTTGATTTTTATATCCTTTGGACAATACGAGGAAAAAAAAATTAATGTTATTTTTGGAAAAGTTATGAAATAGAGTTAAATTTTGATCATTTTTTTATTTCGATATTCTATGGTCATTGCTGCAGTTTGAGATTTTTTTGAGGTGTTTTGGTGTACTTTTCTTATTTTTATATCTTTCGGATATTTACGAGGATAATTTTTTTTTCCGTACAATTGCGAAAAACGAGTAAAATTTTAATCATTTTTTATTTCAATATTCTAAGGTCGTTGGTGTAGTTTGAGAATTTTTGAGGTGTTTTGATATACTTTTCATGATTTTTATATCTTTCAGACATTTACGAGGAAAAATCAAATATTCGTTATTTCTACGACATGTAGGAAAAAGAGTAAAATTTTGATCATCTTTCTGTTTCGATATTCTAAGGTCATGGGTACAGATTGATAATTTTTTGAGCTGTATTTATGTACTTTTCTTGATTTTTATATTTTTCAGACATTTACGAGAAAAAAATGATTTTTTGTTAGTTTTTGGACATTTATGAAAAAGGGTAAAATTTTGATCTTTTTTTAGTTTTGATATTATAAGGTCATTGGTGTAGTTTGAGAATTTTTTTAGGTGTTTGATGTAATTTTCTTTATTTCTATATATTTTGGACATTTACATGGAAAATAATTTTTTTTTCAAAAAGTTAGGAAAAAGAGTAAATTTTTCCTCATTTTTTAAGTTTCGATAGTCTTAGGTCATTGGTGCAGTTTATGAATTTTTTGAGTTATTTTGATGTACTTTTCTTATTTTTTATATGTTTCCTACATTTACGAGGAAAAGTTATATTTTTTTCCAGACAGACACGAAATAAGAAAATTTTTGATCTTTTTTTGTTTCGATATACTAAGATCATTGGTGTGGTTTGAGACTTTTTGAGTTGTTTTTTACGAACCAATTCATCGAGTCATGATGACAACCACTACTGGGCAAGCTAACCCATATCCCGGAACTGCTAGTAATGGGATTGAGGGTAGAAAACTAACCCAACAACACAATAATAATAACAACATGAATTACAAATGGAAGGCGGAATAAGCCATAACTTTATATAAATAAAAGATCCCTCTCAGAACCTAAAAGTCACAAGTATAGAGCTAGTAAAAAAATGAGTACAAGTTCCAAAAGTGGACCACAGAAACAAGACTGTCTCAAAAAGCAAAAGACAAGTCAATATATAAATACAGAACGAGAAAATCCAGGACACTATGTGCTCACCCTCACCTCCTAGTATGAATGCAGCTGGCTCGAAATCAACGATGATAGCTAGGGCTCGGACATGCATCGCGAAAACAGATTCAGAGTGTATGAGTACCAAAACGACAGGTACCATGTAAACATCATAGGTCGACTGAGCAAGAAAGACAAAAGTAATATGAAATGCGAGAATCTAACATACTAATAAAAATAAGCATGACGGAACATCTAATATGTATATACACAACGTACTCACACACAAAGAGAAGGAAGTAGCTAAGCGAACCCGATCGGGCTTCCATAATCCGACATGTAAGCTCGTGCAAAATATGAAAGTAAAACCCAAACAGGCTCCGATAAGCCCGACAAGGGGAAAGAAGGGATATTTTAAATGAAGGAAGAGGATCCCATGAAGTTCACAATATTACCACAACTTTCGAGAGTTGTACAGAACTAATCCAAGTGTCCGAAGGTTACCCAAAGCTAATAGGGAAATAAGAACTTGAAACCAATTGCATTTCATATTCTTCAAATCAATTGAACAGTCCAATTTATTCAAAGTAGAAAAAAAAAAAAAAATTCTCCAAACAGAATAAAACATATTCTTAGATTATCACGTAGAAATGTTTTTCTTTTCAAATAGTCTTCCAACTCTAACATTTCAACATAATATTTTATCAAACAAAAATATACATCTCTCATTCTACAAATTAGTGAATTTTAAAGGCAACACTATTTGCCAACAAAAATTCATTCAAAAAACATACGATTTGCAGAACTTTTTACAAAGACACACTAATACATATCAAATTTGTTAGCATTTAGAAACTATTTTCCTCCTTAGATAAATAATAAGAAGGTTACATGGTGTAATTTTTAATCGGAATACCACCAATATTTTTGGTACATTCTCACTTCGACCTTTGCAGAACAAAGCGCCGAATTATGGAGAAGTAATGCATTTATCTTCTACTTCCATGTTCAGATTCTCCCAATCAAAGAATACAAGAAATATCAACAGTATAATAATTTCCTTAAGAATGTTGTTCATCTTGTATTCTTAAATACTTAGAACAAAACTTTGAAGAATTTGGTAAGACACAACAAAGTTTAAGAACATTTTCACAACTAGAAAATTAAAGCTAGTGGAGAAACTAGAATCAAAAACATATTAGAAAAAATACACGAATTTTTTTTTAAAAAAGAATTGTTGTCAATCTATGTTTAAAGAATCTTACTGATTCCAACAAACTTTGCAGAAACACAAAGTTACCAAAGTTTAATGAACCAGTCAAAAACAGTAGAACATAAATTAATTCAGAAATATAAAATCTGTAACACATACTAGAATCTGGAAAAACAAAATGAAGATCAAGTCCATTGAATGCACATTGTCTTCTTAAGGAAATTATTCCCCTTTAGTATTCGAGGTTTGATTTGGAGTATGTCCTCTCATGATAGAATGATCTCAATCACCAGCGTATTGATACCCAAAACGCTGGTGTTAGCGAGCCACTCAACGGCAGTAAAGTACACTTAGAATACTAGATTTAGTAGTAGTAAAAAAAGTCCAAAAATTCGTTATTTTTAAATGAGAGAAAATCCGTCTATTTATAAAAAACAGAGGGTTGTTTGAAAAAGTTCTTATTGTGCTTTACCGGAAAGGTCACAAACCTTTGAAAAAATCATAATCTTTAGGAAAGATCACAACTCTTTATAATTACACAATATTTTGTATTTTTAAATAATTATTATCATGATTTTAGAAGTGAGACTAGAACGAGTCTGAGGGTGTAGACAAGTGGAAATTGATGTTGGACCTTATAATTTTCCAATTTTGATGCCTAAGTTATTGGTAGTAATGCCAGTTATGTTATATGATATATTAAAATATATTATTTTTTTGTTTGAAAATTAAAGGTAGAGATAGAGGAGATGGAGGATGAAAGGGGAGGAAATTGTGCAGAAAGTAGTAGTAGTACATTAATGCCAATGCCAATGCCAATGCCAATGAATAAAGAACAAGATCGGTTCCTTCCTATAGCTAATGTGGGTCGAATCATGAAGAAGGTAATCCCAGGAAATGGAAAGATCTCGAAAGATGCAAAAGAAACGGTTCAAGAGTGTGTATCAGAATTTATAAGCTTTGTTACTGGAGAAGCATCTGATAAATGTCAGCGTGAGAAGAGAAAGACAATCAATGGTGATGACATAATATGGGCCATTACAATTCTCGGGTTTGAAGATTACGTTCTCCCTCTTAAACAATATCTTAACAAATATAGAGAATTAGAAGGTGAAAAGCTAAATGTTCCAAAGCACGTTAACCAACAACAACAACAACATGCTGCAGATCAGATCAAGCCAAATTTTTCATACAACACTACTACTACTGTATATTCTCCTACACCCCTTCTTCCCCAAACTTCATTTGTTCCAACAGATCAACCTTTTCCTTTGCCTTTTTCCCCCAACTCACAATTACCTAAACAGGAACACCTTGATTCTATGGGACACTGGTAATAATAATATATATTATTTTTTCCCTTTAATTTTGTCATATCATGTAATGTAATTAATATATTATTGTACTAAACAAAAGATTATTATACAAATACGTATGACTTCCACTTATTTCTTACTATATACCGTACCAAACATAGCATGGGGGTTGTTAAATTCTATTCGTCTAACATACTTCATTACACCAACTTTTACCATTACTTTTGTCTTGTTTTTCTCTAGTCTAGTTTCATATGTGTGTGTATACATATATACCACTCAACAAAACCCATCGATCTATGTATTATTAGAACTATATATAGTGATATGATTATCTTAAAAGGAATTTTCAAATTACTTCCTTCCCCTATATAGAATTAGCAATCCCATTTTTATCATGTAACTATATTAAGAAATGATAAGTAAAAGGTATTCTTTATTATTTGTTCCTTAACCTTCTTCAATAAATTACACATTCATTTGAGAATAACACTTACCGATCTTACTAGCGTTAATATAAGAAAATATGATTAATTTTTATCTTGACATCGAGTCTCTCTATTTATGATTCGCCGGCCCAAACATGGTAAAGAACTTGCAATATTTTTGGTAGGATGATTAGGAGATCAAAGTTCCCATGTCTTGGGAGGATGACTATTATATTCTAAAGTCCAATCATCTAGACCGGAAAGTTCCCCTAGAGAAGGCCATGGAGAGGCATGCTAACCACCTAATGGCTTCTGTACAAGTAATTTGGTCTCCACTTCACTGTTCTTATGATTCTATATTACAAGATATCTTGAATTCGAACTTCAAAAAAAAAAAAGGAGAGGGGAGGGGG
>NC_028648.1:24058546-24117569 GCF_001406875.1 Solanum pennellii | reverse complement strand
GGGTGGGAGGACAAGTGTTTTATTAGCACTTAAATTAATAATTTAATAATAAATATTATAAATCTAGACAACGAGTAACTACTCCTTTAAGCGCAAATTAGGCAATGTAAGATCCTATCTACTCATGCAAAGTCTTAGTACCAAAGGGTGTAAAGTCTTTGGGTCAAGATGATGTGATTCCTTCAAACTAAAACATATAATCTTCGCCTTATATGATATAAGATCTTTGGCTCAGACGTTATAATGTCTTCTGCTCAAGCCATGTAAAGTCCTTGCCTTAGACGGTGTGAAGTCCTTGGCTCAGACAACATAATGCCATCATCTCAAGCCATGTAAAGTCTTTGCCTTGGACGGTGTAAAATCCTTGGCTCAAACGACATGCTTTGCCTTAGACGATGTAAAATCCTTGGCTCAGACAACATTATGCCCTTGGCTCAAGCCATGTAAAGTCTTTATCTTAGACGGTGTAAAGTCTTTGACTTGAACAATACAATTTTTTACCTCAAACCATGTAAAGTCTTCCTCAAAGAAATGTAAAATTATCGGGTCAAACATGAGTGTGACACTTTTTGGCATCAAAGAAAACTTAAAATTGTCGGCTCAAGCACGAAAGTATTACATTTTGGCTCAAAGAGTAATAAAAAAAGGAAAAAAGATATCATAGTTACAAGCATAGTAGATTGAATTTTGATTAATAAGTTACTTGAATTATGAGTCACCAATATTGTGCCTATTGATTTACTTAAGTTATTAACAAATTAGTTGTGGGAGCAATCATGTTTCAGTTACTAAGGTTAAAAAAAAAACATAAGCAAGAAGAAGCCAAACGAATCACACAAAATAAGAATAAAAATCGTTTCTCTGTCTCCCAATTTCTTTTCTCCTTCCTCAAAACAGAACCAAAACCAAAACCTCTCTGCAAAACTTCACTATCAATGGCGTAAAGGAATATCAAGAGACCCTCTTGCGTGTCCAAAATCTTCACACAATTGGGTCCATACCCACAAGAAAAAAAATACCCATTTACAGTGGAAGTAGAAGCATTAAAAAGTTGATTTGTGTATGAGGAATATATATATATAAAAAAACGCTGGGAAAGCAAGAAGCAAAATTGTCGATTCGCCATTGAGCAAAACGAGAAGTGGTATCACTCATCTTAGAAAACACAAGCGCCAACCTGATTTCATGGATACAATGAAGAAAAACATAAGAAAGAGTAAAAAAAAAAACTATATAGTCACTTTCACATAAGTACATTGTACTTGTTTAATTAAAAATAGATTTTCTTTTGAAGTCAACAAAAGTGGCTGATTTATTACTATTACTAGAAGTTCAACATTCAACTCCAATTTTTTTTTTTTTTAGTTTACATAATGTTGTAGGCGAAAAAAAAAACGGAAAAAAAAGAAGAAGAGGAGGTCATTCAAGAAGCTTACCATGATAATTAATAGTTGGTCTTCAAGATTTCTTGGAGAAACTGTGAATGGGTTTGACTACTAATTATTGAGTATTTGAAAAGGATATTCAAATGTTAATCCAAAACAAAGTCAATATTTAATAGGTCAAATATTTTGGGATAAGAAAATAATATTTTTTTTCAAAGTTTAATCTTACAAGGACTCAAATTCTCTCATTATATTTAAGGTATTTATGTTATTAAATTTAATAGAATCTTAAATATAAAGGAAATTTTTTATTTATTGTTATTATTATTATTATTTTAGTTTTTTGGTCCATACTTAAGAACAATAGTGTCACTTAACGTTCAAATTGTTATTATTTATTATTTTTTTAATTTTATTTTATTTTATTTTATGCAAACTTGCTTTCTTTTTACGTTTAATGGTGTCTACTTGACTGACATGACAAGTCTTTACGTACGCCTCTATGTCATCTTTCATCTTTGACCAGAAATAAACATGAGACAGTAGAGCCAACATTCTTTCAACACTCGGATATTCAGCTCAAGCAGAATCATGTGCTTCCTTCATCAAGTTTTTGCGCAATCCACCCTAATTTGGTACAACGATTATCCCCCTTTAAAATAGAGCAGTTCGTTCTTGATCCAATAAATTTCTCTATAAATTGAAGAACATCTTCACTAAGTACTTCATGCCTAGTCTAAAAGAGAAATATTTTGACAAGACTTGAAGTAGAATGCATTTGTAAGCATTAAGATTTTATTGAGTTTAAATCTGTAAATTTATTTGGATTATATTAAATCCAAGAAAATAGTGGAGGGTTATATCACAATCCAAGTCAAATTAAATAAGTCACTAAAGTCATGCCACATGTCAAGGTTATGTGACAATCCAACTAAAATTAAATAAGTCACTAAATTCATGACATTGACACATGTCAAGGTAATGTGGCAATTCAAGTCAAATTAAATCAGTCACTAAAATCATGTCACATGTCAAGTTTATCTGTCAATCCAAGTCAAATCAAATGAGCCACTAGAATAATGAAATGTGTAAGGTGACATGTTCTGACCAATCAGATCAAAGCTTTACACGGAGCAATATTGATCGGTTCAAAACGACCAATCAAATCACACCAGTAGATCACTCCCTACTATTATAAATAGGGGTCCTCATTATTCAGAGGGGAGGTTTTTCAAGAATAAGAAGCAAGAAGAGAGCTCATGGATCAAAAGCTACAAATTCTCTACAAGCTGTAAGTTCAAAGTTCAAAGATTCAAGATCAAGTCTTGTTAATGCTAATTATTCGTCACAACTGTACAATTGTTCATGATCAAGAATTCACACTCAAGTTCAAAGTTCAAGATTCAAGATCAAGCTATTCAAGCCCTTGACTCTAAATCAAATTCTATTCCTACATATTTCATATTATTTTGAAGAATAAGAGGATTATCATAGAGATTGTAACACGCACTATATTTTGTTATATCTATTTTCTTGTCTTGATTATTTATTTTTCTCGACTTGAAAATTTGTTGTTTACTGTACCTTTTAGTTTATTTGGAGCAAATTTTGAAATAATAATCAATATTAGTGAACCTCGAGGTGAATTAAATTTTTGTATGCTTTTAATGTTTTTCTCTTTTCCGTTGTTTCTTTAAAGCTCTGTAGGGTGATGGATTTGATGACACGCTTACCGAAGTGATTTTTAGTTTATTTCAAGTGCAGTTAGAAATATTAGTCAACATTAATGAACCTTGAGGTCATTTTTCTATTTTGTATACTTTTAATGTTCTTCTCTTTTATTACCAAAAAAAAATGTTCTTCTCTTTTCCGTAGCTTCTTTAAAGCTTTTTTAGGGTGATAGATTGGATGAAATGTTCCTCAGGTGATTGGGTGATTTTGACTTCTTTTTTCCATTTCCTGACACTTTTGGCATGAAAGAGTTGACTTAAGTCAAAAGGAAGGGTATTTTTGATCTGACGAGATTGTTCCTCTGGGTTTTGAATTATTTCATTTTGAGTTTGTGTCATAAAATATTTTAGCTTTTGAGTTTTGACAAAAGTATAACTTTAGTAAATATTTTTGGTGAACACACACATCTGGATGAAAATTATGTCAATGTAGTTAGATTGGGAATGCCGAATTTCATCTGGAATGACTTTTGGTTTGGTTTTCATGGCTTTTGAGATGAGTTGGTGACTTTTAGTATTTTGCTTGATATTTATTAATGAGTATTGACTTTAATCAACATTTTGATGAGACGGAAGTCATTATTGCACACAAAATATGGTATTTGTTAGTAAATATTGACTGTAATCAACATTGGAGTCATTACTGCATACAAAATAAAAAAGGTTTAAGTCATTCACAACTATTTAAAGTTACCTGATAATTCATTTGAATACCTTAACTAAGACTTTTACAAGTTGAACACCTCTATCACTTCTAATTCAGACTTATTTGAAAATTTGCCAAAAATTTAAAGTGTGTGAGATGCACTTCCAAAGACATAGCACAATAACCAGTTAAATTATGACATGTCATTTAGTTTCAAAAATTTATTAAAAATATTGTAAACTAAAAAAAAAAATAGAAAACAAACAAAAATTAATCCTACACAATCCACCTACCCAAAACTTTTCCGGTAGGAACTAGTCCTCCACAGTCCATGACCTCATGGTGATTGCAAGCCAGGAGTATCTTCCCCTGGTAGGAGCCATCCAATATTTCTGTCATCAATTTCATAGCTGCTACCTATCCTCTCACTTTTATTCCGATTTAGAGATTTTCATCAACCACATTGCTACCATTTTCAAGAGAAATTTGGCCCAAAACAAAACTCTGCAGCCCACAATCCCCATCCATGGCATTTGAAGATGGGAGACTTGCATAAATTCCAACTTAATGTACACAAGATGGCATTTTGAGCCCATTTTCCTTGTTCTCAAATTAATTCTAATACAGCCCAAACCCGGCCTAATCTCTTCATCAACAACAGAAATCCGGAAGCACAATCCTCCAAGACCCAGCAGCAGCAATAGCTCCAATGTTGTCAAAAAGTCAACTTCAGCAATGAAAAGCAAACAACAAGGCGTGTGGGACGAAATGGAGTTCGAAACCTAAATAAGTCACAAAAAAAGAAAAGTGATCAAAATAAGTCATTATTTTAGAAAGAGAGTTTTATATATGGTAAATTAAATTAATAAAATAATATTTTATAAGTATAGTTTATCTAATTACATTTTATGGGTATAGTTTTGTTTGCTACGGAACATTAATTTTAAAAATAACATTTTTTGTTCATTTTTCATACAATATTTTATTATTTTAATAAATGGATACAACAACGCTTATTTTTGGTAGGTCAAAATTCTTGAATATTAACGTTACTTGGAACCTTCAAGCTTTGAATGGCAAAAAAAGTATACGATTGATTTGTCTATTATAAAATTAAAATTTTCAAAAATGAATTTTTATTGTTGTATTTATTGGAATGGTTTGCAATTATGTGTTGTTATTTGTACAAAAATAGAGAAATTGTATATTAACGATTCTATTCTAATTGTTGATTTGAAAAATTGAATGACATAATTTGTATACATAACTTGTATATTTATTGACAAAAATGGTATGCTTTGGTTTGATAAGTTGTTTTGCTAATTAACTGTAAATATAAGTTTGTTATATTTGTATAATTATATCCTTTTATACAAGTATAAAACATTTGTATTGTAAAAACGATTTATATTTGTATATAATTAGAAACTTTATATGTATATGAGCATATCTATATGAATGTAATACTTCAATATACAAAAAAAACAAACAAGTTTGTATATACCAACAAAATATACATAATTGTTTTATAGAGAAAAAACATAAAGTGACACTTGAAGTAGTCTCGAATTTTCAATTAGACACTTAAACCCTGCAAATGTCCTATTACCCCCCTAAACAATCCTGAACTGATATTATTACATCATTTTTTGTCCAACTAGCATGGAGAGTATGCACTTCTCTTAAATAGTGTGAACAAACTATAAAAAATAAATATAATTTTATTTTGCAAGTATTTCGCTATAACATATATTTTCTTATTATTTTAACTCTTTCTCCTTATTAATTTTCTCTTTTTCTTTTTTCCTTGTTCTTCAAAAATTCATTGTCATTTTCATTGTAATCTCACTTTCAATGTCATTTTTTTATTACAACTCCACCTCCCTATTTTACTACTATTAGTTTAACTCTTTTCAACTTTAAAATTATATTTAAATATTTTATTATATTTCGATCAATTTGATAACCCATTAGATCTCAAGATGATTAGTAGGTATTATTTATTTTTAAAAATCCAAATTTCACTTAACCTTTTAATTTTTTGGAGAATTCTGATTCTTTCAAAATTATCATTTCTAGTTTTGAAGTTATACGAAATAATATAAATTAATTGATGATACCTTCAAAATTTTGACTTTTCTTAGAAAAATATTTAGTATTATTATCAATAACACAAATACTAGAAAATAGTATAATTTTGAAAGAAAGGAATTTGAACGAAGAAGAAGAAAAAAATGGAGGGGCTCAACTTGAGTAGGGGTCGGCTGAGGTGAGGGTGGGAGGTGAAGAAGAAGAAAAAAAAATGAAGGGAGGGGCAACTTGACAGTAGGGGTGAAAGACGAAAAATTTAAAGTGAAATTAAAATTAAAGAATAAAATTAAAATTAAGTCGAAAAGTAAAAGAGAGAAATAAAGAAAAGTTTAAATTAAAAAAATATATATTTCAAATTTAATTAACACGTGTCACACAATGATTGGTATGTTATAACCACTTGCTATTTAAAATCTGTATTGGTCGAAAAATGATGTAATAATTTATTATTAGAATTGTTTAGAGGGGGGGGGGTAATAGAATGCCCACATAGTTAAGATGTCTTTTTAAAAGTTCGGGATAACCTCAGGTTTCACTTTATGTCTTTTCTCTTATTTTATACAAATACTTAATGCTCTTTGAATTTGTCTTGAATTGATGAGCCAGACACAAATATTTTGTATTTAAAATATTTGTATACATAAAAACTTTTAATTATATGAATCCAATATAATACTTAAATACAAAAACTTATAGGCATGCCTCAAGCAATTTTGTATATAACTAACAAACTATAAAAATCTTTATATACAATTCTGTTTGATACAAATACTTCAAATTTGTCTTAAATTGATGAACTAAACACAAATATTTTGTATTTAAAATATTTGTATACATAAACACTTTCAGTTATATAAATTCAATATAATTCATAAATATACAAAAAATGTATGTATGCATCAAGTTTTGTATATGATTAATAAAATATAAAAATCTTTATATACAATTGTGTTTTATACACATACTTGATGTTCTTCTGATTTGTTCTGATGAACCACACACTACCTCGTTATTTCTTTCTCGAATGATTTTTCCTCTTGCTTCCTCCTTCAATAATTTTAATGTTGCTTGTTTTGACTTTGTTAATAACTTCATGGAGTGCAATTGGGTCATTTTTTCTCTTGGATCTCAATTCTTCAATAGATTCATCCATTTTGTTTTGGAAAAACTCATAGTCTAATAAGTAATTTGGGAATTTTTATAAGAATAATAAATATACAATTGTTGAAAAATGAAAAAAAGAAGAAAGAAGATTCACCCCCAATTTTGGCGATAACCTGTGAAAATTGAAAACACCATTAGAGGGAGGAGCTGAAATTCGAATTTCAAATGGGAAGTGAAAGAGTGATTTTAGGAAAAAAATAGGAAATGAGGATAGGAGAGATAAAACTGATTTTGTATAAAATCATACACAATTTGGTATACAATTAAGAGGTGGTGAGTCCCATTATTAATGACAAAAAAATTGAAACTATATTTACTGACCGTAAACAAATTAAACTATACCATAATTTACTAATAACTTAGGGATGTTTTCCAGTTCATGTAATATTATTTTATGTTAAATTATGACACGTACCAGTGATTTAAATAGGACAAAGACCCAAAACAAAATTAGAACCAAGTACTGGTCCACACGAACATGAAACCAGACTTGGGCCCAACATCCTCTCTCTCTCTCTCTCTCTCTCTCTATTTTATTCGTTTTTCATATTGGTTTAATTATTTATTTGATAGTTAATTCTAAGGTTTTCATTGATTCAATCCCCAAAAGAGGATTTAACCATAATATTTAAATTAAATAAGTATATTCTATTTCACTTGATTTTAAAACATCTAGTGTTTTCTAATTAAGTAACATCCTCATCTCCGCTCCCTAATAAAAGTGAATTCAAAGATTATTTGCTTTTTCTATTTATTCAAGTATGCATTATTTAGCGAAATAGTTAACTATCTGATATCCAGACATAAGCGGATATTTCGGGTGCTTTCAAACCCTTGCCGAAATGCTAATATGAACCCGAACCCCTTTTATTGTTTTTCTTAGATTTCTTTTTTAATCTTGTGAAAAAAATTTGTTTTCTTAATTTTCCTTTTAAAATTAAGCGGTGATTCTTAAAACCTCATTTTTTCTTCTTTGTTATGGAAAATTTTGACAAAATGGTTCATGTAGGCCCCACGTTGCATGGCAAAATTTTTCCATCTCAGTGCAGGTTGCGCAACGCGCAGTCACTGCCTATTATTGGCTGGCACGACAGCTTGCTTGGACCATGTTTGGGTCCTCCTTGGAACCCTTAGGCTGGTCCTCGGGGCGTCTTTCTCAGACGTTTCAACTTTTTACATTTCAGGCTATGTATAGGAACCATCAATAATCAATTTCACCCTCAAAACATACCCCAAAACTTCATTATAAAACACTACGACACACTAGTTCAACTTCGACGAATTTTCGAACGTCTTGGACCTGTAACATCCAAACACTTCCAAACTTTACATACTAACTCTTAACACCATTATTATTCATTTTAGGACTTAATAAACTTATAACAACATGTTAGGCTCTAATTCAATCTAGCTCATTTTGAGGGTGTAACAACTCAACTCATGCATGTAAAGGAAGAGAAAATACATGCGGTAGAAAGATTGGGAAGCATAAAGATGTCGCTAAAATGAATACTGGTTAATGAGTCAGTACAATCTTCAACGCTACATGAGACACAACAAGAAAAACAGATCAGAAGCGGGATCGTCGGGGACCTATATGTGCTACAAAATCTTGGTACATTTGATGCTTAAAACTAAGGATGAAGACTAGAATCGAGTGTATTTTTATGTATATAATGTGTTTGTTAGTGTTGTACAGGTGAAACAAGTGAAAGTGAAAGCAGATAGAAAAGAAGAAGAAATAAATGTAGGTGAATTGAAGGATAGTAAAGACCACAAATGACCTCATGGTCCGTGGTCTTCATTATGGATCGTGGTGTGAGTCGTGATTCTAATCTAGTGCTTCCAATTTGAAGAGTTTAGATTTGGTACGATCATGTAAAGATCACGACCAACCTCACAGACCGTGGTCATCATAACAGTCTATGGTTGTGCTCATGAAGTTGAATAAGTGCCTAACCTTTAGGAATATGGGTTACATATGCAACCTAATGAAGACTACGAATTTCATGGGCCGTGGTCACTATAATGGCCCATGGTGGTGATCGTGAAGCTTATCCAGTACCAAGGCCCCGAGGAGCTAAATGGGAAGTGAACAAGTGAAGACCATGGGCACCTCTATGGATCATGGTCAGTGCACGACCCGTGGTGACGTTTGTGATGCATGATTTAGTGTTCAAGCCTTGAAGACGAAAGGATGAGAAATGCCAAGGGAAGACCACAAAGGTTTTCACGGACTGTGAAGACCTTGATGAGCGGTAGAAATGGGCGTGAAGGGCCTGACACTCCAGTCCTACTTTGAGCAAGACTCAATTTTAAAACACTTATTTAAATTAATTAGGTAATTTTTATGTTTAATCTTATCGTACCTATGAAGAAAATTAAGTTTCCATTAATATTAGCTTTTGGTTTCCAGTTTTGGATATTGTATCAAGTTTAAAGTTCGGTTTTCCGGTTATAGAAATATCGAAGTGATTGTTAATTTTCTTATTCTCTTAAGTACTTTCTTACATGTTTTCATTCTATGTTTCTGATTGTTTACGTGAAATCATGACTGGCTAAACACCATGACTTGGGTTGTGGGACCCATGACGTAATTCTAATTGTGATTTCTTAAAATGAGTGAAAGGCAATTTGTGGTTAAAACTATAGTTAAGTTTTCGTTATTAATGTATTATGATGAGTCTGTACCTGTCATTTGTTCGAGAAAAATTATAGTTAGGAAAAAGAAAAACAAATTTAAGGAAATGGAGTCAAAGTTCAAATTTGAGAGAAAAGAACATGTCATGACCCGAGAGCACCCCCTAGTCGTAACGTGGCGTGCAAGACCTCAAAGAGGTCTTATACAAGCCCTTAGCATTCAAAACAATCAATATAGAAAATAGTAAGGAATTTAAAACTTCATTCAAACCAAACTATTTTAATCTCATTAAAACATCTATCAAAAGACACATAGAAAGACTAACCCCATATGACCATCCTTAGACAAACATAACAAGATAGGGTAACGTCCCTATATACAATCGAAATTACTTAAAGTTTATTACAAGATTCTTAAAACATAAAAGCTAGAACATAAACTCCTTGTCCTTGAACATATTAGGACATACCAAAGAGGTCTTTAGAGAACTCTAATCCCAAGATCCAACTCTAACTAGCTCAATCACTTCCCCGCACCTACACTTTGTAGAATTATAGAGAAAATATGGAATAGCACAATTAATCACCAAGTGTGATGACCATGCAAAAAAATGTTTTTAAATGGACATTTTGGTTGGAAACCCATGCATATGCTATTTTGAGAAATCTTACAAGTCATGAACAATAGAGGTATAGTTTACATTAGATCCAACATATAAAGCATTTACTTCACATGTATACTTCACCCCAAGTAATGATGCTTCACAAGTATCAATATGCAACACATAAACATGTACACCAAGTGAGATACAAGTTAACATCCTAGGGTCTCTATCTAAAGTCACCCTAAGACACACTTGAGTGAGACATAAAGTGGTCGCCCAGACAACCTGTTTAACACACTAAGTGTTCCTTAAGGTTACCATAAACAAGAAAATTTACATATTAACATAACATATTAAATAGTTCATTCCATAATATAAGAGAGACATGCAATATACTATAAGAATGACAAGTCAACATTCTTCTTTAGAGTCATTTAGGACATATCCATGTATTTAGAGGACTTCATAAATTAGCCATTAAGGCTTAGGGAACTCAATTTAGTACCTTTAAAGCCTACTTGTTCCATGTGCAGATAGCATCCAATAATACTACCTACACGTTGTAGAACTAGTCCAACAACTAGAGTGCACATCCCATATGACGGGAAAGGGCATTAACCGACATCGACCATACTAGCTAGGCATGGAATACGACGTCATAAAGTCCAGTGCCGTGGAGGGTGTTCTGCTTGCCAAGGATAGAGCTAGTACACATCCCATGTAGGCACATGGTTTAGGGGATATCTAAAGATGTTCATTGGACTCTTGCCTTTTCTACTGGATGAGACACCATCTTAACCATATCCATTTGATGCTAGCCTTAGTTCCTATAGAGTAATTCCATTCAAGGCACCAACATTAGGTCTAACCAACCCGTAGTACTTTTACCAAGAGGGCACCATGCTTAGGTCTATCCAATCAAGGTTTATTAATGATAACTTATTGACTTTATTAGAGATGATTTCTACCATTCTGTCCCACCAATGTCTAAGCTATAATTTCACACAAGAAGGAGGTCATCACCCTTAGGTCCACCCCTTCAAGGTTTCACACACTAAGGAGTCTAGACTCATGAAAGGGCACCATGCTTAGGTCTAGCCGACTCGAGACATAGACTAGAATTATTCTTTACTCATTCATAGAAAAGGGAATCATCGTTAGGTCTAGTGGATTCTAAACATTCATTAATTACTCAAGGAAAGGATACCTAAGCCTACCAATTCCAAGGGAAAACATTACATCATAGAGATCATTCACATTCTATCATCATTACACATGAACATAAAAAAATAATATAATTTTCATCACATTACATTCACATCATACATAAGATCATCATTCTACCTTTAGAATCACATACATAACCTTCATATTTCACCTCCATATATACCTATTTGACACAACACCAATTCATCAAATAATACCTTTAAGGCCATGATAACATTAAATATGATAAGTAAACACCTCCGTCGTAAGTGGATCAAACCATACAAGAAAAATTCTATATCAGTTCTACATTAACCATGAGAATAGGGGTGTGTTTGTTATGAAGGAATATATTTTCCGAAAAATGTTTCCCAATTTTCTCATGTTTGATTGGATTAAATGCTTTGGAAAATATTTTCCAAATAACACTCCTTTTCCTCAAATTTAAGGAAAATAACTTCCATTCAAAACTTATGGAAAACATTTCCCAAAACTCTCTTTAAAATTCAAATTACAATTTTTTTGGTTAAAAAATCATTATTTTTGTCTCTACCCTCAAACCAGCACACCCCCCCTTTTAAATAACATTTTCAACTAAATTTTTTATTTTCACCCCTATATTGACCCTCTCTATGCTAGCCCCCCACCCAAAAAAATTAAGTTTATTTTTAAAAAATATTTTCAACTTCGAAATTTATTTTTAATCCTGATCCTCAACCACCTTCCGCTCCATCCCCCCAAAAAACAATTAGGTTTGTTTTTAAAAAATATTTTCAACTTCAGAATTTTATTTTTTCACCCCTACGCTCGATCCCCCACCCACCCATCCACCACTCGAGAACTCAATCAATGGCAAGCGATCATCCCAATTTCCTTTAAAATCAATCACACAAGCTCTTAACATATCTTCTAAGATTTGAATGGTACGTTCCACTTGACCATCCGTTTGAGGATGAAAAATAGTACGTAGTTTCACTTGATTAACCAACCCTTTTTGAAAAGACCTCCAAAACGAGAAGTGAATTGTGCATCTCTATCCAATATGATGGAAAAAGGTATCGCATAAAGACTCACAATATCATCAATATAGATCCTTTCATAATCCTTCGCCGAATAAGTAGACTTGATGGTGATAAAGTGAGAAGATTTCGTGAACCTATCTACAATAACCCATATTGAGTCATTTTGCCTCCGGGTTCAAGGCAACCCAACAATAAAGTCCATACTGATATTCTCCCACTTTCAAGTAGGGACTTCCATTATTTGGGTCAAACCGCTCGACTTTAACTTGTTGTCAATTTGGACATTTCGCTACAAACTTTGCAATGTCCCTTTTTAAGCCATCCCACCAATATACCTCTCTAAGATCACGATACATTTTGGTGGCAACCGGATGAATACAATATCAGGAACCATGAACTTATTCCAAGATCCTTTTCCTCAACTCATCAACATCCGGTCACACAATCTACCTTGGTACCTTATCGTCCCATCCCCCCTAGGGAGAATGACTCATTTAACTTTCTAAGTACCAATTTCTTCAACTCCATCAATAGTATATCAAGATGTTGCTTAGACTTCACGTCAACCACTAAAGATGACTCGGAGTTATTATAAACCATACTACCACCATTTGGGGAATCGTCCAACCGAACACCTAATCGAGCCAGCCTATGAACATCTTTCACTAGGTCTTTCTTAACTTCTTCTACATGAGACATAATACAGATGATCATACGACTTAGAGCATCCGCAACCACATTAGCTTTGCCGGTGTGGTAGAGAACATCATGTCGTAATCTTTCAATAATTCCAACCATCTTCTTTGTCAGATATTTAACTCCTTTTGAGTAAACACATATTGACGAGTCTTATGGTTGGTATAAACATCCACATGCACACCATACAAGTAATGCCTCTATATTTTCAGAGCAAACACTACGACCTCTAATTCAAGATCATGACTTGGATAATTCTTCTCATGCACCTTGAGTGTTCTAGAGGCATAGGATACCACTTTCCCATTTTGCATTAGGGCACAACCAAAACCCACTCGAGAAGCGTCAAAATATACCACAAAGCCCTTGGTAACCCCCAGTAAAGTCAACACCAGAATGGAGGTAAGCCTATATTTTAACATTTGAAAATTTCTTTCACAAGCCTCCGACCACTCAAACTTAACACTAATTTTGGGCCAAGGTAGTTAAATGAGAAGCAATGGACACAAACCCATCCACAAACCTCCTATAATACCCTACTAAACCCAAGAAACTTCTAATATCGGTTGGAGTCAAAGGTGTAGGCCAATTCTTAACCGCTTCAGTTTTCTATGGATCAACCTCTATATCTCAGTTGAGATAACATTATCAGGAAACACCACCGACCTCAACCAAAACTCACACTTACTAAACTTGGCAAAGAGTTCGTGTTCCTTAAGGACTTGCAATACCATTATTAAATGGTCCATACATTCACTCTCATTTTTCGAATATACCAAGATATCGTTAATGAAGACAATCACAAAGGAATCAAGGTAATTTTTGAAAACTCTGTTCATAAGGTCCATAAAAGCCACCGGGTTATTAGTTAACCCAAAATAAATGACTCGGAATTCATAATGACTATATCTGTTTCGGAAAACGTTTCAGGAATATCTTCACCTCTCACCCTAAGTTGGTAATATCCCGACCTTACATCAATTTTTGAAAAGTAACTCGTACTTTTGGAGTTGATCAAATAAATCATCAATCCTAGGGAGAGGATACTTGTTCTTTATGGTGACTTTATTGAGTTTCCGATAATCAATACACATCCTAAGAGACCCATCCTACTCTTACAAAAATAACACCGGAGTACCCAATGGATAAATACTAGGTTGAATAAAACCTTTGTCTAGTAAATCTTTGAGTTGGACCTTCAACTCTTTCAGTTCGGTCGGAGCCATCTGATAAGGAGGAATTGAAATGGGTTTCGTATTTGGTAATAGGTTAATACAAAATTCAATTTTCCATTCGGGAGGAATTCTGGGAAAGTCATCAGGAGAGATTTTTGGAAAGTCCTTCATTATGGGGACAAACTCTATAGGAGGAATCTCGAATTCAAGATCTTTCACCCTAACCACATGGTAGAGACACCCTTTGGAGATCATCTTATAATATTTAAGAGAAGAAATGATTTGAACTCTAAGGATTGAGTTTAGACCCTTCCACTCTAAGATGGGTTCATTTGGAAAATTGAACTTAACTACCCTTGTCCTATAATCTATGGAATCAAAACAAGCATGCAACAAATCCATTCCCAAAATGACATCAAAATCAACCATATCAAGTTCTACTGATTTAACATAAGTAGATCTATTGGGCAACAATATAAGACAATTCCTATAGACTCTTTTAGCAATAACTGGGTCACCCACTGGGTTAGTAACCGAAAATGGTTCAATTAACATATCGGGCAATATATCAAACTTTCTAGCTACCAACGGAGTAACAAATGACAAGGTAGCAAGGACTTGTACAAGACCTCCAAGAGGTCAAGTACGCTGTGTTCTGATTCGAGAATGCCCTAACTTCTAGGGGGTACTCTTGGGTCGTAAAAACATTGTATTAGATCATATTTTATGAAAGTGGTCTTAGGAATCAAAAAGTTTTTTCAAGTCACGTCTAGTAGAGTCTCGATCATCGGTGTGAGTCGCGACACATCCATGAGCGAGAAGCTATAGGACGATAGAGTTTCCTTTCTTTTACACTCCTATGTTGTGCCGTAGAGATTTAAAAGTTATGAGTGTTCTATACGGTTTTCGTTATGTTATTGGAGATGAATATAAGGAGGACACCGACTAGGTGAGTTGAGGAGAATGATGTGAATGAGGAGATTCATCCTCAAGTTGAAAAAGTTGAGCAAGTTTTTCAAGGTGCTCAAGGTGCTAGAGATTCTCAAGTCCCTATTGTGGAAGAAGGTAATGTTGTTCTGGTGGTTCCCCCAGAAATGACTAATGGGGATTTTAGAGAGGCTTTAGTTGCTTTATCCAGAAGCATGACTACCCATGTGAATAGGGGTATTGATCCTAGAGTGAATGTTGTGGAGAGAACTATGACATCTAGATTGAGATATTTTGTAAGGATGAATCCTCCTATCTTTCTTGGATCTAAGGTGGGAGAGGATGCCCAAGAGTTCCTAGATGGTGTTTATAAGGTGTTGATTTCCATGGGGTGACTTCTAGGGAGAAGGTGGAGTTAGATTCATACCAATATAGGGATGCACACTCAATGGAAGGATAATGGGCCGGTTGATCCGGGTCCTATTGAGTTGGAGGAATTTAAAGAGGCTTTCTTAGGAAAGTAATTTCCCCGTGAGAGGTGGGAGGTGAAGGTAGAAGAATTCATCAATCTCAAGCAAGGAAATATGAGTGTCGAGGAGTAATATTTGAAGTTCACTATGTTGTCTACATATGCCCCATCCTTAGTGTCTAACCCTAGGGATGAGATGAGTAGATTTGTGATCGGGGTCGTTGACCAAGTGAAAGAAGAATGTCATACGGCCATGCTCTATGATGATATGATCCTATCTAGACTCATGGTTTCTGCTCAATCAAAAGAGGAGTCTTAGCTTGGTAGGATAGCTAAAAACTTGAAGAGAAGTGGGTCAAATGATCAAATCCAACCTAGGTTCAAGAAGAAGTTTTCAACTCAAGATGAACCTAGGGGTGCTAAGGTATAACTTGAGAAAGGTAGTGGTTCTCAAGTTTGTAAGCCCACATGTACTACTTGTGGGAAGAGGCACTATGGGCAATGGCTATTGGGTACCGAGAGTTGCTTTGGATGTGGTAAAGATGGACATATAGTGAGGGATTGTCCTTCTATTTCTTCTAGAGTAAGAGAGGGTAAGCAAGTTCCTCTAAATGCTCCGGAAGGTGATGCTCCAAAGAAGAATAATTTATATGCACTCCAGACTAGAGGATTAAAGCTGGATGATGATGGTAATTCCTTGTATTTATATCTTTAGTGTTATGAGTTCCTTCTAAGTGGGAGAGTATGGTTAGTAGAGGAGTTAGAAGGTCATAGTAGTATGTTTCATTGTTGCATGGTGTTTAGGAGTCTTGCTGGAATTGAATTTCATTGATTCCTTTCATTGTGCATTCCATAAAGTTATGATTAGGTTGTAAATTTAGTTTATATGGTTTCTTCTATCATATTTTCATGCTTTTTATCATCAATTGCCAAAAAGTTGCATTTTTGAAATTTTGAAGCATGTTCACTAAGTACCTGGCATCTTATTGTAACAATTTTGAAATTTTGACTAAATTGTTCTTTCATGAAAAAAGGTTATGGTTTGTATATAATTGATGTATATGATCATGATAATGAATTTAAAAAATGAGTTCTTGCTATTTGAAATGAAGAAGGTGAGTCTTATTGCATGATAAGTTGTAGAAGTAGTATTCTATCTTCTTGTTGTGTTTTGAGTTTATCAATGCTATGAACTTGATGTTTATACTATATGAGTGTATTGTATATTGTAAAGTATGGTTATATGCTGCAATTCTTGAGTTTCTTATCTCTTGAAATTTCCTAAAGAATAGCAAGTGTCATTCGAGGATGAATGTTTCCAAGTGGGGGAGTATTTTTACACCCTAAAAATGATCTAGGTTAAACTAGAGCCTAACATGTGTTTAATGATGTTTTAATGTCTTAAAATTGTTAATAATGGTGTTTATAGGCAGTATATGAAGTTTGGAAGTGTTTGGAGGTCAAACATCCAAGAATGTCCGTAAACTAGTCGAAGTTGAACTAGTGTGACGTAGTATTTTGTAGTGATGTTTGGGGCATTGTTTGAGGTGAAATTGAGTACGGATGGTTGTTTCACGTAGTATGACATGCAAAGGGTCGAAACTTTCTAGAACGACGCCCTGGGGACCAGCCAAAGGTTCCCAAAGAGGACCCAAACATGGGACAGCCAAGCTGCCGTGCCAGCCAGAATCTGGCAGTGGCTGCGCGTCGCGCAGCTGAAACTGAGTGGGAAAAATTCTTTCCCTGAAACGCGGGTCTGTCCCGAACCATTCTGCCTTGAAATTTTCCAGAAACAATATTTGAAAATGCCTCCACGACGTGCAGTAAACTCTCAGATTTGGTCGCGTCGTTTTTTAGTCAAATTTGAATTGGTTAAATTGTCTAATAAGTGCAGGGGTCTTTTTGGTAATTTGGGGATTACTTATTGACGGTTATTGAGTCTTTTTATACCCCTAAACTCACCAATCAAATCTAAACTCTCAACTCAAAACAAAACCTCTCCATTCTTCTCTTCAAAACTCCATTGATGAAGGTTTGAAGCTCCAAGGAAGAAGACTGATTTTACAAGTTTTCCTCCATAAATTTCGTGGGTTAATCTTCTATATTAAGGTATGGTCTTCATCCTTGAATCTCTTTCTTCAAGGAGTCAATTCCTTATGATTTTTCATAATGAAGTTTACTTAGGCTTCTCGCATAGACAACATAACCAACATATAGGAATTTAGTCTAATACTTTGTCTCACATTAAACGATCTATAAAGTGAATGACAATAGTTTGGGCATAGCCCTTAGTCTATTACAATATGCCCATATAGGCTACAAGAAAGTCTCAACATGAGAATGGAATAATTGTCTCAAAACATAGACAAAACTAATAAGGCTTGATGAGTGGCTCTATCCTTGGAACTTTTCACAAACTGAAAGTACCACCTAGAAGTTAGGAAGAACCCTCGGTTCGTGGAAAGGCGTACATGACCCTTTGGGGTCTTGTAAGAGCCCTTAACTATCGTTCATTGCATAAGACATGAAAAGTAATGCGGAATTAAAACATTTCAAGAGATTTAATAAAACTAATCTTTCATAAATATTTAGAGAATCTCATCGTCAAAAGCCAACTTTAAGACACGACATAATATCTTAGGGACATGGCCCTTTACATTAAGAAGAAATACAAAGTAAGTCTTTAAATAAGAAAGTAAGAAAAGGACTATGCCCTCGAATATATGAGAACATACTTTATCTTGAGAGAAACTTTCCCAAGCATCACCTTCTAGTTTGCTTAAAAAAACCTATACTTATAGAGTATAGAAAAGTGTGGGGTAAGTACAAAACAATGTACTAAGTATGGCATATACAAAAACATGCAAAAAGGGACATTTTAGTAAAAACACATTTTCATTCCAATTAAGGAAACATTCATAAATATAGAAGTAAAACAATATAAGAAACATCATTTAACACTTAGAGAAGGATTTCCATGATTTTTGCAAAAGAAAGCATTTTTACAGTAACTTTCTAATTTTACAATGAACTATTTAGAACATTACAATGACCCCACTTTGACTCCAAAAATAGTGAACTTCCAAGGTATTTCCAATGAGGAAGTGAATTAATTTCCGTAGGAGTTTCCCTACCAAGGTTATCCTAAGACTCACCAAGGTAAGACATGAAGGAAGTGCGCATATGCCTCCTTCAATGCACACCAAGTAACTCATTCTCTACTAATGAGGAGTACCCATCTCAAGAGGTACATTGGAATACAACATCTCAACTCACGAAGTGTAACCACCTCTTCTCATATCCTCTTGGTGCTAGACATAACCCCCATCCATAGATTCTAAACATTATATATACTATAGGTTAAGGATAAGTAGTGAACAACACATTTCAACTCATGAAGGGAATTCATCCTCTGACCTATCTTAGAAAGCTCTTAGGATGTAGTGAGGTTGCTACTAAACACTTCATCTCGACTCACGAAGAGTGTCCACCTCAAAACTCCTCTATTTACTCAACTTAGCTTCACACATACATTTAAGTGTGTGTGTACTTGTGATCAAATCTTGCGTATAAACATCATTTAATTTACATTAACTTCTTTACATGCTTTAAACCTACATTCATCGATTCAAACACTTTACATTCTTCACATCATCATATACTTTGTTTAGACATAATTTAAGCCATGCAATTCAAGCTTCAGAAAACACAATACAAGACCCATATTTAACATCACTTAATTTCACATATTAGTCCTTAAAAGCCACACTCACAATACATTCTAAATAACATCAAGTTCATCAAGTAAACACCGCCACCAAGAAGGTGGACCATACCTTTCAAGAACAATTTATAATAAGAATCATACAATATAAGAACCTCACTATTTAACCAAGCCATCACCACCCATAATCATTTTCTCAATATTTCATCATAATAAGGCCCTTAGAGAAGTAGCTAAATCATATTAACAATACAAGAAAACCAAAGCTAAAAGACTACAAAACTAAGCTCATTTAACCATTATCTAATAACATTAAAAACATCATTATTAAGTCATTTGAAAAATTTTCATGCAAGACCCATAAATATAGTTGAAGATAGAAGAAACTAGGGTTGAAAATCCTTTTTGAAAATCCATTAGAAGGGACTCCTCTAATGGAAAAGAGTTCAAAGATGGATACCATACATTAGATAAGAGAAATTCCAAAGATTTTGATGAAGAACTTGGCTACCAACAGACCTCCTAGCTCTTCTTGACTTCTAGTTTCCAAAGAGACTTGAGAGAGAATTCTAAGGGAATAGGGTTTTGGGTTTTAGGAAATTAAGTCTAAAATTAGGTCTTAGGGTAACTTTAATATACCTAATAAACCATAAAAATAACTTCCTAGGGTCATAAAAGACGGGGTGAATTTACCAAGCACCCCAAGCCAAAGCAAGAAATTACAGCTTTTACAGTGACCACCTATGCCCCCATCACCAACGGACCGTCCTCCCAATCGACGCCCTGTTGGTGGGGTCCGTCGATTGGGACTGCAACTACTCCATGTTCAGGCTTGGCTATACTTTCAGGGAAAATTGACTCTTATGGTCGACGGGCCGTTGGTTAACCAACAGACATTCCCTTGGGTCGTCGTTTGGTCATAGTTTTGGCAGCTT
Organism: Solanum pennellii; assembly: GCF_001406875.1. Lineage (NCBI taxonomy): Eukaryota > Viridiplantae > Streptophyta > Magnoliopsida > Solanales > Solanaceae > Solanum > Solanum pennellii. The sequence continues at coordinate 24,097,154 of NC_028648.1, read as the reverse complement.
CTTGCCAAGAAGTAGGATCCTCTTTTAGGGCCCCCCATGGGTCGTAGGTGGGATCGTACTTGAACGTTAAACCTTTAAACATAGTCGTATAGGTCTTAGGAACATCCCACATCAATTTCGATTAAAAAGAACACGTAAAACTAAATCAAACACCTCAAGACACACAAGCTCTATCTAAGGCACACCTTCCGAATGTCATGGACGTTCTCGGACTTTGACCTCCAAACATAACCAAAATTCATACACTTACTAAGATTACTTATGTAACTCATTTTAAATTTAAATAACTAAATAAACACTCATGAGGTCTAGTTCACCTTAGCTCATTTTAGGGCATTACATTCTCCATCACTTTGAATAACATTCGTCCTCGAATGACACTAAAAATTTAAGAACAACAAGGAATCACTTAAAATCACATAAAACATTATAATTCAATTCTAAAACATTCAAAATCAAAGCATCAACTAACAAGGATCACAATTTCACACTTTCAAGCACTTTGCAACATTAGCACTTAACAAAACTTCACAAGGTCAAAATTCACCATTTTCTTTCTTTTATGGATGAATTACCTTCTTCAACATTAAAAATGTTCAAATAAAATTATTTTACACACATTTATACTTCAATTCAACAAAAAACAATTTTCTTCAAAAATGAGAATTTTTACAGTGAGCATTCACTATATCAACTGTTAAGTATGCCAATTTTTTTAAAAGTCCATTCTTTGAGAAATTCATCAAGATGAAATGATAAAATGAACTATAAAACCATATAAAATCCTTTAATACCATAAAAACAACAATCATAAAAAGTTAAGACTTACCGGGATTATCAACTCCAGATTAGTTAACCTTTCTAGCTCCCATCCCATATGGAGGGTTCTTCTTTGGAGCATTAGGATCTAGGGATGATTGATTGACCTTTTTACATCTTGATTTTATGTTAGGTCAGTCCCTCATCTTGTGTCCCTTATTACCACATGCAAAGTAATCATCCGTTCCGGCAAGACACCTACCACCATGTTGCTTTCCACAAGTAGGGCACCTAGTCCTCTCAAGAGTATGGCCACCACCTTGGAAATTTTCGTTGGAGCCTTGTCCTTGTTTCCCGTGGAAGAATCTTGGTGATAGAACCTCTTCTTAGGTTTTTGGTGACTAGAATCATCCAACCTAGGTCTCTTAACCTCTTGCCTTATCTCCGTAATTTTGGAATCGTCAATTTTTTGTGCATAGACCATGATCCTAGAGATATGCATATCATTAAGAAGCATTGTGTATGACACTCTTTCTCCATAAATATAGACACTTCTATCACAAATTTGTTCATCCTAGCCCTAGGGTTGGATACCATTGTTGGGGCATAAGTTGCACACTCATTCCCCCTTGACGAAGGTTCATGAATTCAACCATCTTCTTCTCCATCCATTCAAGGGGAAAGAACCTATCTAGGAAAGCCTCTTTGAATTCTTCCCAATATACATGACATCTCTCTAAGGGTCTCTCAAACCTCAATTTCTCAAACCACACTTGAGCCACATCTTTGAGTTGATAAGCGGATAACTCCGATTTTTCCCTAGGGGTCACACCCATAGCATCTACCACTTTGAAAACCTCATCTATGAAACCATGTAGATCTTCATCCACCTTAGTTCCATGAAAAGTGGGAGGGTTCATCCTCATGAAATCACGAATTCTAGAAGCGGGAGTACTAGCATTAGGTTGGGGTCCCACTCCTTGATTAGCTTGGGCAACAAAGTGATTATTGACGACATGAGCTTGAGCCGTCATGTGTTGGGTCAAGTTCATTAGGGCATCCATAAAATCCGCATTAGTCATATCTCCCTTTCGAGCACTTGAGGCTCTTAAGGTTTCGGAGGTATTTGGGGTTCTTGAATAGGATCCTCCTCATTCTCTTCCTCCAGGCCAAAATTAGGAACTTGGCCAATACGGGGAGGGATCCTCTCATTAGCTACACCTCCCTCCTCCCTTGTAGCGGTTGATATCTTCGTATTCATGTCCTATAAACACAAATAGAAGAGGTTTAGAAAAGAAACCTTATACGACTCAACTCTAAGGAACAACATTAGAATAGAGAAGAAAGTGAAACTTCTATCTTCCTATAGCCTCTTGTCCATGGATGTGTTCGCGACTCACACCAATAACCAAGATACTACTAGACGTGTCTTGTGAGACTTTTTGGACCCTAAACTATTTTCCATAACCTTATGCACTGATACCAAGTCTTTCACGACCTGAAAGTAACCCCAAGAATATAGGAAGAACCCTTGGTTCGTGGCAAGGCATACTTGACCCTTTGGGGTGTTGTACAAGCCCTTAACTGTCGTTCATTACATAAGACATGAAAAGTATACATTATGTAAGGGCTATGCACGAATTGTTCTAATTCATTGAAGATGGTTTTATATGAGACATCCCTATTAGACTATGTGTTGTATATTGTATATGTAGCATAAAAGTAGAATCCTATGTAAGCTTCCTATGCTAGGAGTCTAAGTAAACTCCCTATATATAATATGCGTAAGTGAGAGGTTTTTCACAACCCGAAAGTACCCCCTAGAAGTTAGGGAGAACACTTGGATCATGACCGGACTACTTGACCCTTTGGGGTCTAGTACAGGCCCTTCAACTATCGTTCATTACATAAGACATGAAAAATAGTGCGGAATTTAAAACATTTCACGGATGAATTGATAAAAGGAAATCTTTCATAAATACTACGAAAATCGCATCAACACAAGCCAACTTAAAGATAGGATATAATATCATAGGGACACGACCCTTACATTGAAAGAAAAATACATAATAAGTCTTAATAATAAAACTAGGAAACATAGACTATGTCCTTGAATACATGAGGACATACCGAATCTTGAGAGAGTAGATTTCCCAAGCTTCACCTTCAAATCTTATAAAGATTCCAACCTATACTTATAGAGTATAGAAGAGTATGGGGTTAGTACAAAAAAATATACTAAGTATGGCATATGCAAAAACATGCAAAAAGGGATATTTTAGTAAGAACACATTTTCATGTCAATTAAGTAAAACATTCAGAAATATAGATGTAAAACAATTAAGAAACATCATTTAACACCTAGATAAGGATTTCCAAGATTTTATCAAAAGAAAGCATTTCACAGTAACCTTTCCAAACTTTACAGTAACCTAGCTAGCATTTAGAGTAAGCTTCCTGTGACATTACATTGAACTAAAATGACTCCAAATGTAGTGAACTTCCAAGGTATAGCCAATAAGGAAGTAAACTCATTTCTTTCAGAGTTCCCCTAACTAAGTTCATCGTAAGACTCACTAAGGTAAGACATGAAGGAAGTACACATATGCCTTTTTCAATACACACCAAAGCGATCCTCAAGACTACCTCCTTTTTGGCATACTCACCTCGGGAGAACAAGCCCCCACTCAATGGAAATGAAATAGAAGAACACCCAAACAACACACCAAGAATTCCCTTTCAGAATGCCTACTTAGTGCAATGAGTAGATGGTGTCCCATACCACCACCTACCCTAAGTAGTACACTCTTTTAGAAGGCTTGACACCAAGACTCCCCTTTCGGAAGGTCCTACCTAGTGCAATGGATAGATAGCATCCCATACCACCACCTACCCTAAGTAGTACATTCTTTTAGGAGACTTAGTTCCTTTAATTCATACAAGACTCACCAAAACTCCCCTTTCGGAATGCCTACTTAATGCAATGGATAAATAGCATCCCATTCCACTACCTAACCTAAGTAGCACTCTCTTTTAGGATACTTAGTACATTCATTACTTTTGTGGGAGTTAGCTTATCACAAAATAGACCATGAGATCTAGACATGGAATCCTGATATTAACCCCTATCGGATAAGGGATCCTCACTTGCCTAGAGTAAGGTCATTCTCTTAGCTTTTACATGGCTTGCCGAAAAGCTACACCTCTGCGGGAGCATAGTTAAGGGATAAGGAGATTGCTACTAAGTAACTCATTCTCTACTAATGAGGCGTACTCATATCAAGAGGTACATCAAAATACAACATCTCAAATCACGAAGTGTAACCACTTCTTCTTCATATCCTCTCGGTGCTAGACATAACCCTCACAGATTCTAAACATTATATACTATAGGTTAAGGATAAATAGTGAAACCACATCTCAACTCACGAAGGGCATTCATCCTTCGACCTCTCTTAGAAAGATCTTAGGATGTAGTGAGGTTGCTAAAACACTTCATCTCAACTAATGAAGAGTGTCCACCTCAAAACTCCTCTATTTACTCAACTTAACATCATACATTCATTTAAGTGTGTGTGTACTTGTGAGCACATATTTCATATAAGCATCATTCCATTTATATTATCTTCTATACATGCTTTAGGCATTCATTCATCAAATTACACACCTTACATGATTCACAAAATTATATACTTCATTTAGGCGTAATCTAAGTCAAACATGCAATTCAAGCTTCATAATACACAACACAAGAACCATCTATATTATAACTTCATTTCATATATTAGGCCATCAAATAAACACTTATAATACATTTTAAGTATATTAAAATTATCAAGTAAACACTGCCACCAAGAAGGTGGACCATACCACTCAAGAGCATTTCATAATTAAAGCTTAGACAACATAACCAACTTACCCTTTGATCCCAGCTTCCATTACCTATAGAATTTGTACTCAATAATTCATCATAAATTATCCCTTAGGGCAGTATCTAAACATTAATAACAACATAAGTAAAGCAGATCTCAAAGACTACAAAACTAAGCTCATTTAACCCATTTCTTCAGCAAACATTTGATGAAAAGCTTTAACATGTTTTCATTAATGTTTTGATCTTAAAATCATCAACTAACATTAGAAACATAATTATTAATTCATTCAAAATGTTTTCATGCAATACTCATATTTAGTTGAAGATAGAAGAACTTTTTGAAAATCCATTAGAAGGGACTCCTTGAATGGAAGAGAGTTCAAGGACGGATACAATACCTTAGATAAGATAAACCCAAATTATTTTGATGAATAACTTGGCCATCAACAGCCCTCCTAGCTCTTCTTGACTTCTAGTTTCCAAAGAGACTTGAGAGAGAGTTCTAAGGGAGAGGAGTTTTGGTTTTAGGAAATGAGGTCTAAAATTAGGTCTTAGGGTTTTAAATACTTTAATATACCTAATAGACCCTAAACATAACTTCATAGTCTCATAAAAGACTTGGGGTGAATTTACCAAACACCCCAAGTCATTACAGGGAGTTGACAACTTTTGGGGCAGTCTCGCAGATGGACCAACCAACAGACGATTTTTCAACCAATGGCCCATTGGTGGGGTCTCGTTGGTCGAGACTTCGCCTCAATCAGGATTAGGTCATCCTTCCTTTCAGTTCCAATCGACGTCCATGGTTGATGGACCGTTGATTGACCAACGGATCGTCCCTTGGGTCGTCGTTTGGTCACTGTTTCGTAGTTTCTTGCCAAGAGGTGAGGTCCTCTTCTAGGGACCCTCGTGGATCCTAGGTGGGGTCGTACCCAAATGTTAAACCCCTAACATAGTCATCTAGGTCTTAGGAACATCCCACAACAATTTCGATTAAAACAAACACGTAAAACTCACTCAAATACCTCAAGACACAAGAACACTATCTAAGGCATACCTTACGGACGTCATGGACGTTCTTGGTCGTTTGACCTCCAAACTAAACCAAACTTCACACACTGCCTAAGAACACTAATCTAATGAGGTTCTATTTTACCTTAATTCATTTTAGGGCGTTACAAGGTCTATGTAAACTTCATGATCTAGAAGTATATGAAAAAGTTATAATTTTTCTATACTTTTCAACCTATGAAATTAAATGATGAATGCTAAGAGGCTAGTCTTAGTCCTCTCCGAAATGACTACACAGGTTACGTCGAGGGGGTTCTCCCTTGATGTGACACACTTGGTATCAGAGCATGATGTTGAATATGTTTAGGATCGATGTCTCATTTAACCACGTCTATGTAGATGCTAATTCATAATTGTGAAGTGCTCCACACTTATGAATGAGAGACTATGTCATGCTTAGGAAATTCTCATCTTTTTGTACTCCTATGTCGTGCCTCTAGAGTATTACTTTATGTGTTATATCACCTAAACCTCTTATTATGGTTATAGGTATGACTACTAGAAGGGCAGACGCAAGAAGGGTCGAAGAAGGGATTGCTAATGTGGGAGCTCATGACAACAAAGCTCCTCCACAAGACAACCAAGTACTTTCACTTGAACAAATTCCTATAGGTGGTCAAGTCCCGATTGTTCCTCCATCTATGACAAATGGACAGATAAGGTCGACTTTTCTCAGTTTGGACCAAGCCATGGCCTCTCAAGTTATGCCATCACTTCTCAAGTCCAATCTATGACGACCTAAGTGAATCGGGAGGTTGGACCCCTTATGCCTCCACATGCTAGCACTATGGCTTCTCGTTTGAGAGACTTTACTAGGATGAACCAAACTATGTTCTTCGGGTCAAAAGCGGATGAATACCCTCTTCTATGGGTATGACTTTAATTAGAAAGTCGAGTTCGCGACCTATCAACTCAAAGATATGGCCCACACTTGGTACACCTAATAAAGGGTTAATAGGGTATTAAGAGGTAGTTTGATGACCTGGGAGATCTTCTAAATAGCCTTCCTTGATAGGTTCTTCCCTAGAGAGTTGAGGGAAGCTAAAGTGGAAGAATTCATCAAACTTTGTCAAGGAGGTATGAGTGTAATTGACTACTCCTTGAAGTTTACTAAATTGTCTAAGTATGCTCCATCCTTGGTGTCTAACCCATGTGATGAGAATAGTCATTTTATTAAGGGAGTGTTCGATGACTTGGTGGAAGAATGTCGTTCTGCTGTGCTTCATGATAATATGAATATCTCTCCTCTAATGGTTCATACTCATCAAGTGGAAGAAAGTAGACTAAGGAGGAATAATATAGATGCCAAGAGGGTCAAGTCTTATGAGGTTTGTTCTTCAAAGGAAAGGTTGGAAATCCAAGACAAGCCTACATTCAAGAAGAGGTTCTCCAACCAAGTTCCTTCCAAATTTCCCAAGGCTTATGATGATAAGGTTTCTAACCCTAAGTCTCAGAAAGGAATAGGTACTAGTTCACCAAATAAGAAGAACTTGTTGAAAGAGCGGAAAGAAACATATGAGTGAATGCCTAGTTGGGACGGACAATTGCTTTGGCTGTGGCAAGAGTGGACAGAAAATTAGAGATTGCCCAAATATGAAGGGGCAAGACAAAGGGAGTGGGAAAGCTAAATCAGGTGGTTCTAATGTTGATGATTTAATAAAGAATCACTTTTATGCTCTTCTCTCTAAGAGAGAACAAGAGAATTCTCCCGATGTGGTGACCGGTATGTTACAAGCCTTCTCTATTGATGTTTATGCTTACTTGATCCCGGTGGTACTTTATCTTTGGTTACTCCTTTGGTATCTAGAAAGTTTGATATTTTTCTCGATGTCCTAAATGAATCTTTTATGTAACTACCCCAGTAGGTGATTCGGTTGTTGCAATGAAAGTGTATAGAAGTTGTCCTACAATGTTTCCTAATAGAGTTACTCATTTTGAATTATTTAAACTTTATATGGTTTATTTTGATGTCATTTTCTGAATGGATTGGTTGCATGATTGTTGTTCTTCCATAGTTTGTAGGACAAGCATTATCAAGTTCAATTTTCCTAATGAACCCGTTTTAGAGCGGAAAGGGGGTATTTCTATTCCTAGACTCCGTATCATTTCTTGTCTAAAGGCTTGTATAATGATATCTAAAGGGTTTTTAAACCATATTTTAAGGGTCAATGATTTACACTCCAAAAATCCTCACATTGAGTTATTCCCCATAGTGAGGGAATTTCCGGAGGTTTTTCCTAATGACCTTCCCGGAATTCCTCCAAACAGGAAATTGATTTTGGTATTGACTTGCTACCTAATACAAACCTCATTTCATTTCCTCTTTATCAGATGGTTCCGGACAAATTGAAAGAATTGAAGTCTTTACTCAAAGATTTACTAGACAAAGGCTTCATTAGACCTAGTATTTCCCCATGGGGTGCTACGATATTGTTTGTGAAGAAGAAGGATGGGTACCTTAGAATGTGCATTGATTATCGCGAACTCAATAAAGTCACCATTAAGAATGAGTATCCTCTCCCTCATATTGACAACTTATTTGACCAACTCTAAGGGGCAAGCTACTTTTCAAAGATTGACTTGAGATCATGGTATCACCAACATAGGGTGAGAGGTGAGGATATACCTAAAATGGCATTTTGAACTAGATATGGTCACTATGACTTCCTAGTAATGTCATTTGGTCTCAGTAATGCCCCGGACTTTTATGGACCTCATGAATAAGGTGTTTCAAAATTACCTAGATTCATTTGTCATTGTCTTTATCAAAGACATCTTGGTATATTCAAAAAATGAGGATGAACACATGGACTATTTGAGAGTGGTATTACAAGTGCTGTAAGAACACCACCTATTTCCCAAGTATAGCAAGTTTGAGTTTTGATTGAGGTCGGTGGCGTTTCTTGGTCATATCATCTCTAGTGAGGGAGTTAAAGTTGATCCAAAGAAAACCGAGGCGGTTAAAAATTGGCCTAGACCATTGACTCCAACCGACATTAGGGTTTCTTAGGTCAAGCCGGGTACGATAGGAGGTTTGTTGGATGTTTTTGCGTCCATTTCTTCCCCTGTGACTACCTTGACCCAAAAGAATGTGAAATTTTAGTGGTCGGAGGTATGTGAAAGAAACTTCCAAATTTTGAAAGATAGGTTTACCTACGCTCCGGTGTTGACTTTACCGGAGGGTACCCAGGGCTTCATAGTATATTGTGATGCATCCGGAGTGGGCTTGGGGTGTGTCCTTATACAACATGAGAAAGTAGTAGCCTATGCCTCTAGACAACTTAAGGTGAATTAGAAGAATTATCCAACTCATGATCTTAGAGTTAGCGGCCACGGTGTTTACCTTAAAAATATGGAGGTATTATCTTTATGGTGTTCATGTTGATGTTTATACCGAGCATAAGAGTTTTCAATATGTGTTTACTCAAAAGGAGTTCAATCTCCGACAAAGAAGATGTTGGAATTTTCGAAAGATTATCATATGAGTTTTCTCTACCACCCCAACAAAGCCAATGTTGTTGAGGATGCTCTAAGTTTTATGACCATGGGTAGTGTTCCTCATGTGGAAGAAGCAATGAAATACCTAGTGAAAGATGTTCATAGGTTGGATCGGTTTGGGGTTAGATTGGAAGATTCTCCAAATGGTTGTTTTATGGTCCATCATAACTCTGAATCGTCTTTGGTGGTTGAGGTGAAGTCTAAGGAACACCTTGATCCATCATTGATGGAGTTGAAGGAATTGATTCTTGGTAAGCTAAATGAGTCCTTCTCCTTAGGGGGGATGGTGTTTTGAGGTATCAAGAAAGGATGTGTGTGCCCAATGTTGATGAATTAAGAAACCGAATTCTTAAGGAATCTCATGGTTCCCATTATTCTATTAATCCTGTAACGACCCAAAATACCCCCTAGAAGTAAGAGTACTCTAAGATCACCACACGGTGTCATCCACACGGTGTCGTCCACACGGTGTCGTCGACCTCTCGTAGGTCTAAGACAAGCCCTTAGACATCTTTCATTGCATAATCATAATAAAAATAGCGGAAAATTAGAACTTTTCATAGCACATCATATGCTAGAATCAGCACTTCATGTATATATATAAAATAGCATAAGTACATAAGTAGACTATAAGTCTCATTGCCATCTTAAGACACAACTCAATATAATATAATAGGGACATGACCCTTAAAAACATAACATGTAACCTAACTATTAAATCATCTTAATGAAACATCTTGACATAGGCAACCCTTGAATAAGAAGGGCTGTTTTACTTGAACTTGGGAGACCTATCCAAGCTCTTCGCTTATGAGACATCCTCTAGCCTTCAACACCTATACTTCATGTAAAAAGATGAAGAAGAATGGTATTAGTACAAGAACACACTAAGTATCACCTTGAGGTCACCTTACAATTGCCTTTAATAATATGAATCATAACACAACCACATAAATATTCATAAGTATTAAACTCCTAATAGAGAATCACTTCACATAACGACCATCGCCTAAGATAACTCCTAAGTCACACTACTGCAATGTGTAGGTAGCATCCCATAATATTACTTCCACCGATTTTACCTAAGAAGTCACCCTAGACGAGGCATAACATACTTAACAAGTCATAACACTTCCATTCATAACTAGACATAAGGCCACATACTTCACAACATCACATGAGGACTCTTTCCTTTACTACCACCTTAGTCATAACATATTTAGTTCATATCATAGGTAATCCACCCTCATAACCCCTTCACAAGCTTACTTGTGTAATTTACACATGGAGTCCCATATCCCCACATATACTATGTAAACTCATTTAGAAGACATAAGTGTAACTCACATGTATAATCAAAATTCATGTCATAACATAGCAAAGTCACCTAAACATGCGTTCATACAAGTCATACATAACATAAGTCTTTACTTCATAAGAGGCTCCAATCCTATCATTTCTTGAAGTCATCTAGTGCAATGCATAGGTATGGTCCATAGTCCTCCCTATACTAAGTACATTTCTCAAGGAATTTGATTAGAATTCATATTCTTATCTTAGTTCTTTTCTAAACATTTGGGAGACATAGCCATAACGGACATAGACCATTTGACCTACATTGAATCCGGTGTTCTACTCCCACACCAAAAAGAGAGGATACTACTTTCTAAGGTAGGACCTTCATACAAGATAGATATTCTAAGGGATCCACTAAGATAAAACCTAGGGGGCACGTAGTTATGGAACAAGGAGATTGCTTCTAGAAACCTTGAATTCTAATGTGGAGGTTTCCATCTCATAAGGCAACATCTAGGTTGGGAACCCAGACTTACTAAACGTGATGGTTCTCTTTATGGGAAGCTGGACTTACTAAACGTGAAGCTCCCACTATCATTTTTCATGTTCACTTGGTGGTAATCTTAAACTCCCTTTTAAACATCATTAAGCCTTTAGATAACATTAGTTCATAAAGATTAGGCATTAGGGACTTACTCCCTCATACATCATATATCTCAAGGTATCTAGGATGAAAATGTCCTTTCATTATACAACCTACATTAGGTGAGAATGTCCTTTCACACAATCATATCATATTTGTACTATAGTCTAAATTAGAGTACAATTGAGTAGTACCTTTCACGAGACTCACTTATTCATTAGACTACCATTAACATACTTCATTCATATAAGCATGTGCTTGTGTACATATATGTGAAATCTACCTTCACATAAAAACCTTTAGTCACACGTCTTCATATTAATTCATTAATTATATACTTTACATGCATATAAATAGGTAATAATGCATAGGAGATCTATTCTTTCCTTAGTTAACGTGAATCTACCCTAGTCATTGATATGCATGAAGTGTGTGTGTGTACATTGGTCAACATGATCACATAATGACTATCACCTAACATTGAGGAAGCCACCCTCGAAATATCAAAACACATGTACAACAATCCTCAAGTCTTAAGTCATACATACATATATATTATTAAGGACTATAGACTACACACACTCACATTACATCATAGGAGACAAGAACATATTCATCCTTCGAATAGAAGACTCCTAACAAACTTTGATCACACATTCATATATGTCTCATATAGGTAGGGGTCATTCTATAGGAGTATTCATCATAATTAGATATATAGACGACACCAAAACATAACATGATCGTTCACATATGTACAACATCATCGACACACCTAAATTGTGCAACTAGTGTAGAAGACTATTCATATAACTTCACATAACATCAATTCACATTGAACATGATATCTGAGTCAAGGATAAATCCTTAAACTTCCTAAACATGGAAATAATCATATCAATTCATCTTTCATATAATGCCTTCAAGCCATGATCATAACACATAAGCATGTACAAGAACGTAAACATTGCCACCATAAGTAGACCTACCAATCAACACAATTAAATATACATTCTAAGATAATTAGAGGAAATAGGTCAACTGACCAAATCTCCAAGATAATTATCATATTTGATCAATTCCCAACAATTCATAATCAATTGATATAGATAGGACTAGGATTAATCAATATACTACAATCTAATAACAATTCAATCAGAATCTAGTCAAGATCACAAGACCATTAACATAACATAATTTGAGAGCGTAGGGAGATCATGGGTTCTTCATAAAATTGGATGAAATTCATCATAAAATCAGTATCTAAACATATATTCATCATTAGAATGCTTTTGAAATCAATTTGAGAATGAACCTATGGCTAGATTGAAATATAGGATTTTGACTTAATCATGTTTGAAAAAGCTTTGAAAGGACTCCGTAGATGAATGGTTATCTAGGAATTAAGGAGAACCATACCTTACTGATTAAATACCCATGAAAAATTAGAGAAGAAACCATTGAAATCCATCCCCTAGTTTGGTCTTGAGTTTTGGTCTCCAATGGAGGTTTTGGGGTTTTGGGAGAGAAAAAGCTTTTGGGATTTTTGATTTTCTTATTGGGATGTTAGGCTTTTGTCTTGGTAAAAGGGGTTAAATAAGTCATAGAAACAGTATATAACTGACTTCTAAAGTTACCAAAACACCCCCATACTTATTGGGACTTTAAGACATGTTAAACTTGACTTTAAAACGATGCAACCAGATCTGGGAAGTGGTTGCGCGTCGCGGGGTAGCCTCTGATTCAGTCCCAAAATAATTTTTGAGACAGTGAGCCTTGTGTTTTGTGGGCATCACACTGGAACACTCAGTGCCTGGCGCGCCACGCGAGGCTGGTCCCCAATCTTTGTAGTGCATGCGCAGCCTCCTTGTACAATGTTTAGGTCCTCCTTGGGGCCCTTAGGGTGGTCCTCGGGGATCCTTATCCAAACATCTTGACCCTAAACATGTATATTCAGGTTCTAGGGCAACCCCCTATTGTTTTTGGACTTCAAAAGATACATAATAACAAGGCAAACATACAACGGCACACTAGCACGCCTAAAGACTAACTTTCGAACGTCTTGGATGTTCTTGGATGTTTGACCTCCAAACCTCTTCAAAACAATTGTACAAGATTTTAAACGCTTTATTAACATGTTTATAACCCTTTTTGACACATGTGAGGCTCTATCTACCTTATTTCATTTTCAGGGTCATTACTCATCTGGGCTCAACTAAGATTTAACATGACCTTAGAGAAGTGTTTTAGTGGGATGACTTAAAAAGGCACATAGAAAAATTTGTTGAAAGGTGTCCAAATTGAAAATAAGAGAAAGACGAGCACCAAAATCCAAGTGGCTTACTCCAAGAAATGAGAGTTGTCACTTGGAAGTGGGAAGACATTAATATGGACTACGTAGTGGGTTTGCCTCAGACTAGAAGGGAAAGTGACTCTATATGGGTAGTAAGGGATATATTGACAAAATTTACTCTTTTTATTCCCGTCAAGTCTACTCACTCGGTGGAGGATTATGCAAGGATATTCATCGATGAGATTGTGTGTCTTCATGGTATTCATTTATCCATCATATCGAATAGGGGTGCACAATTCACATCTAGATATTGGAGGTCATTCCACAACGCTTTTCATTCCTAATCGGATGGTCAAGCGGAGCATACTCTTCAAACCATTGAGGATATGCTTAGTGATTGTGTTGTCGGCTTCAGGGAAGTTGGGATGAACATTTGCCTTTGGTTGAGTTCTCTTATAACAATAGTTACCATTTGACTATATCCATGACTCCTTTTGAGGTTTTATATGGTAGGATATGTAGATCTCTGGTTGGGTGTTTGAAGTTGGTGAGTCTTCACTCCTTGGTCAAGAATTGGTAAATGAGACTATAAAGAAAGTCTATGTCATAACGTATAGGTTCAAGGGGGCCTATAGTCGGCAAAAGTCTTATGCCGACAATAGGAGAAGAGAACTTGAATTTGAAGAAGGTGACAAGGTGTATTTGAAAATCTCACTCATGAAAGGGGGGATGAGATTCACAATAAAGAGAACCTGAGTTCTCGCTATGTCGGTCTCAATATTTTACAAATGGTAGGAAAGGTTGCGTACGAGTTGATATTACCTAGTGATCTATCTTTGATTCATCCGGTGTTCCATGTCTCCATGCTCAAGAAGTTCATTGTCAATCCCAAGTCCATTATTCTTATTGAGAAAATAGATGTGGATGAGAACCTGTCCTATGAAGAGGTTTTGGTGTAAATCCTCTATACTCAAGTGAAGAAGTTGAGGAACAAAGAGGTGGCCTCTGTAAAAGTTCTATGAATAAACCACCTAGTTGAGGGAGCAACATGGGAGGCTGAGGCCGACATGAAATCCCATTATCCTCATCCCTTTCTAATTAAGGTTTACTATTAATGATGAGTAAATTTGAATTTGAATTTTTTTTTGCAAAGATAAACATATTGTGGTAAAAGTTTTTGCTAAAATGAGTTTTCATGGAAAAATGCTTTTTTTCTTGATTTGAACTTATTTGTGTATATGGTATGTTGTTCCCTTCATAAAATGATATTGAGCGTGTTGATATGTTTTGAAAGGAGTTTTGTCATAGTGAATCCTTAATGTTACGTTCAGCTCGTATTGATATTGAGAAGGTAGTTCCTCATGTTGTGACTTTGAGCTCTTATGTGTAGAAAATGATGTGTTGAGTTGCTATGTGTAAATACCATGATTATGTGTTGAATGGAGTTGTGAAGCACTTCTTTGAGTTGTAATGATATTGATTATGTATGTTTTTTGTTGGTCTTCTGGTATTGAGTCTGTCCTTTCCCTTCAAAAGATTTTAGTGTCATTCCGAGACGAATGTTCCTAAGGGGGGATAATGTAACATTTCGAAAGTACAAAACCTAATCTAGAGCCTCACATGAGTATAAGGTTTGTAACACTATTTTAAGGTAAAAAACAATTTTTATAAGTCATTTAGGAAGTTTTAGAGTCAAAACGTCAAGGAACATCCATGACGTCCGGAGACTAGTGAAAGAGGTGCTAGTGTGACTTAGCCTATTTCACAAGATTTTATGAGTCAGAATTTGATGAAATTTGGTGAAAAGTTGTTAAACATGTAGTAGGGTATGTTTAGGATTGAAATGGGCAGGTATGACTCCCCAAGGACCACCCTAAGGGTCCTTGAGGAGGACCCTTCCAATTTGGCTAAAAAGTTGTCACTAAGTAGTAGCTACCTGCGGTTGCAAGCGAAGAGGCATATCCTGAACGATGGGATGTCAATGCCTCTGTCATTGAGTACTTAGACACTTTTCCAAAAGTGGCCAAAACATGGTCTTTGACCAAGACTACGGATGTGAAGAATTACACTTTTCTCCATCAATCTACAAGGAATATCAAGGTATGGGAACTCTTCACGTTTGAGATTCCTTTCCCCAAAGGGTTCTTTCAAAATTGATTCCAAAAGATGAATTAAACACGAGTATCTTTCAAATCCGAGATTTATCTTTCAAATTGTGTTGTTCTTGATTTCTAATGATTGTTATGGTTATATTATGATGTATTATATTTCATTATGGTAGTTCTTGATGTTTAATATAGTATGTGGAAGAGGTGATAAATTGATTCCAATTTCCTAACCTTAGGTTATGAACTAGAGTAGAATCAATTAGTGTTGATGCAATTAACTTAATTATTGTGTTAATTACTATTTTATGATGTTGTTAAACCTATTATTGGATGAAATTGGTTGATTGATGGTAAGCCCATGGATGATGTCTTTTGAAGGTGAATCGGTAAGACATCCTAAACCTTTATTTCAATTGTGATGGCTTGTATTTGATGACGATGTTCAATTGAAGCATATGTTGTGATTATATTAAGTAGGTGTTTGTATGACGATGCAATCGAAATGTATTGATTATCTGGGTTGTGAGATTATGATTAAGATATAATAATACAAGGTTGGTTAATAAGTACCTATGTGCCTTACTATGATATGATGATGTTAATGTGTTTATATCACATATGAGGGTTTTATTGAAAGGATGTTCTCATACAATTCCTATTGAGATAATGACTCTGACTATACAAGGATCTAGTATCCCATGACCTAAACTAAGTTATGACTGTTAAAACGAAGACTTAAAAACATTTCAAAAAGGACTCTGGCTTAGCATCGAGTGAACTAGTAGTGAGGAGTGTCCATTCCCAAGTAGGTAAGGTAGGTTCACTATTGTACTCATGAGATAGAGATTACAATGACAATGGAATAAAGAGGGTCTCAAACATGTCTCCTAGTTCATGAACTATGTTCCCCCGTAGGAATACTAGTTAGTGGATCAACCTACATTCTATGTTCATGTTTTGGTACTACCTTGGCAAATATTCCACCTTCTTTCATTGTAGGGTTTCATGACACTGGATTCGTCATTTAGCTCATGTGGTCTATATCAGTTAAGGCAAGTGTTCCCGAAAGTAAAATAAAGTAATAAAGTGAACTCTAACTAGGAGGACTTAAGGGGTTTGACTTAGTCTAGGTAAGGGTATGTGACTTTACCTAAACATTGCACTAGTTGGCCTTGAGGGAAGTCCTAGGGGGCTGTTATTGTGTTCTTATAAAGTAAATGATATGCATACGTTGACTTTACATGTTGATGATCCTATATGATGTTGGTTTCACTTATGAACATGTCATTGGTCTATATTGCTAAATATGATGATGATTAATTATGATGCTATGCTATATGAAGTTAGACATTATTTAGGATCCTTTGGTTGGTTGCTTGGTTGAGTGGGGTTATGGGGCTTCACTTGGTCATTGCAGTAGTAATCTTGGTAAAGGGTTATTATTAAGGGTTTTGCTTATGTGGTAATATTGTGAACTCTTGTACATGCTTCTTCTGGTAACATGATGTTGGAATTGGTTTGGCTATGGTTATAATATACTATACACATGTTGACTTGACTTCACTTGATGATGTTGGCCTTGTGATGACTATACTATGGTCTTAAAGTATATATGATTATTGTCTTATATGTTTTCTTGGTTGTGCATAAGGCTTTTCAAAGTAACTTAGAATAGTTTTGAAAAAATTTTCCTTTTAGCATGATTTCTATGTTTATGTGTCCATATGTTTCCATACTTAGTACAAGTGGTGTACTAACCCATATATTTTTTCCCAAACAAGGTAGGTTCGGGCCGTTGAAGTATGAGGCTACTTTGAAGGAGGCTTGGATATCTTTATCCAAGTGCGGGTAGGTCCTCAAGATTCGAGGATGATGTCTTTTCCTATTCAACCTATGTGACTTGCTATAGTCTAAAGACATTCATTTCACTCTTATTGTTCAAGAGATTGTTGTAAGCCCTAAGTGGCAAGTAAAGATCGTGTAAGGTCTATGCCCGAATTTTTCTATTTAACTTTAGATGGTTTTATATGAGACATCCCTATTAGACTATATGTTGTATATTGTATATGTGTCATAAAATTAGAAGCATATGTAAGCTTACTATGCGAGGGTTCCAATTAAACTCCTTAAATATATACTATGTGTAAGCGACAGGTCTATGTAAACCTCATGATATAGAAGAATATTAAAAGTTTTAATTTTTCTGCACTTTTTAACTTGTGAAATTTAATGAAGAATGTTAAGTGGCTAGTCTTACTCTTCTCCAAGGACGACGACGCTGGTTACGTCTAGGGGGTGATCCCCGAATGTGACAGTGAATTGGGGAATTCACCCTACGTCCTAATTAAACTATAGGCATTTAACTTAGGTGTATTTAGGTGTTTTAAGTTAGTATATAATCCTTAAATCTAATTTAGAATTCTTTCTTCAAATTTAATCTTTCCCTCTCAAATTAAACTCTTCGAAATCCTCAAAACTCCCATTGAAGATCAAGCTCAAGAACAAGATATGGAGGTAGATTCTTGGAGCTTTTTTCTCCGATTTTCGTGGTCTTGCTTATGTAGAAGTTAGGTCAATCCTTCAACCTTACAGAACCATTCATCTAAGGAGTCCTTTCAATGCTTTTTCAAACATGATTCTAAGTCAAAAATCTCATCTTTCAATCTAGCCATGGGTTCATTGTTAAAATGATTTCAAAAGTATTCAAAGATTATTATATGATTAATGTATGGTTTAAGCATTATTTTCTATCCAATTCCATGAAGAACCCATGATCTCTTTATCCTCTCAAATTATGATATGTTACGGGTCATGTGATCTTGATAAGATGATGATTAGATTAAGTTTAGATTATGATGAATTGATTAATTGTATATTCCTTTATGTCAATTTATTATGAATTATTTGGATTTGATAAAGATGATCATTAGCTTGGAGATTTGGTAAGTTTAACTATTTCCTCTTATTATCTTGGAATGTATATTGAATTGTGATGATTGGTATGGTCCACTTATGGTGGTCGTTTTTACATTCTTGTACATGTTTATTTGTTATGATCATGGCCTTGAAGGTATTAGATGCAAGATGAATTGATATGATGATTTCCAGATTGAGGAAGTTGAAAGATGTATCCATGATTCTAGTATCATGTCTAAGTGAATTGATGTTATGTCAAGTTATATGTATAGTCTTCCACACTAGTAGCATGATTTAGGTGTGTGGATGATGTTGTGTATATGTGATGATCATGTTAGGGTTAGGTGTGGTCTATTTGGCTAATGATGATGAATACACTTGTAGCATTACCCCAACCTATATGAATCCTATATGAATGTGTGATTAAAGTATGCTAGAAAACTTCTATTCTAATGTTGGATATGTTTTTGCCTCCTATTATGTTATGTGTGTGTAGTCTATAGTATTTAATACTCTATATGTGTATGACTTGAGACTTGAAGAATATTGTACATGTGTTATGGTCTTTTGAGGGTGACTTCCTTAATGTTATGTTTTAGCCATTATGTGATCATATTGACTAATCTACACATACACACACACTTCATCCATGACTATGAGTAGGATAGATTCATGATGACTAAGTAAAGGATAGTTCTCCTATGCGCCATTACCTATTTCTATGAATGTAAGTACATGATTAATGAAGTTATGAACATGTGTGCCTATACATGTTTATGTGAAGGTAGATCTCACATTGAATGCATACACATGATTGTATAATCACTAGTAGAATTATGTAAACGACATTCTCACATGAAGCAAGATCTATGATGAAAGGACATTCTCATCTTAAAATCCCTTGAGCTATATGATGTATGAAGGAGAAAGCTCCTAAAGCCTTCTTTATGAACTAATGTACTAAAGAATTCTCTCTCTCTCTCTCTCTCTATATATATATATATATATATATATATATCTATCTATCTATCTATCTATCTATATATATATATATATATATAAAGGGAGTTTGATCCTATCACCGAGTGAACATGCCAAATTAGAGTGGGGGCTTCACGTTAGTAAGTCCGGCTTCCCACAAGAGAACCTTCACATTTAGCAAGTCTGAGTTCCCAACATAGATGTTGTCTAATGAGATGGAAACCGCCACGGTATCAAGTCAAGGTTTCTAGTAGCAATCTCCATGTTCCATAACAACGTGCCCCCGTAGGTTATAGCTAATGGATTCCACCTATATATTTATGTACGATTGGTTACACCTTAGGCAAGTGCTATCCCTATCTTTTCAGTGTGGGAGGAAAACTTCGGATTCCATGTAGCTCGCATGGCCTATGTCTGTTATGGCTATGTGTCCCAATGTATGAAATAAACTAAGATAATATTATGGACTCTAATCATAAATCCTTGAGGGGATTACTTAGTATAGGAAGGAATATGGCTCCTACCCATGCATTGCATTAGCGAACTCCAAGAAAGGATAAGATTAGTAATTTGTGACAGTAAGACCTATGTTATGTATGCATGAATTGTATGAGTGCATTTTAAGTGACTTTGCTATGTCAAGACATGAATTATGATTATGTATGTGAGTTACACTTATGGTTTCTACATGATTTTACTAAGTATATGTGGGGGTATGGGATTGCATGTGTACATTGCACAAGTAATCGAGTGAAGGGGTTGTGAGGGCGGTTTACTTATGGTATGAACTAAATGAGTTATGACTAAGGTTGTAATAAAGGAATGAGTCCTTATATAATGCTATGAAGTATGTGGCCTTATGTCTAGTTATAAGTGAAGGTCATATGACTTGTTAATTATTTTATGCCTAATCTAGGGTGACTTTTTAGGTAAACTTGGTGGAAGTAGTATTATGGGATGCCACCTTACACATTCCACTAGTGTAACTTGGGGTTATCTTAGGTGATGGTTCTTATGTGAAGCTTATGTCTATGATGTGCTTATGACCTTGTGATTATATTTCATTGTGTTCATGAAGCATATCCATGAAATACTATCTTACGGGCTTCAAGGTGATATATTGTACTAAGTACACATGAGGGTTGCTTAACGATAGACATTAATTAAAAAAAAAACAAAATTAAGGCATTGTATATAATGAATATGTCTTAAAATGTGATAAGTGGCTTTATGTGCTATTATGAGTAGTGTACATGCCTATATGATGTATATGAACTATATTGTGGTTATATGTGCCAATGTTCATGATGTTTACTAAAAAGACATGTTGCATAATTCCTAATGAAATGTCCTCTTTAAATGCATGTTTTTGCATGGTTACCATACTTAGTGCATTCTTATACTAATACAATTTTTCTTTATCTTTTTACATAAAGTATAGGTGTTGATTGATAGAGGATGTCTCCTAAGTGGAGGGATTGGATATTTCTCTCAAGTTCAAGAAAAGGGATCCTTATGATTCAAGAATTGCATGTCAAGATGTTCTTTAAGTTTATGCAATAGCTTAGATTTATATAATATATTGTTAAGGGTCATGTCCCTATTCTATTCTATTTATTTGTGTCTTAATGTAGCAAAAGGACTTTGAGTCTAGTTATGTATTATGATATTTTAAATATATATGAAGTGATGATTCAAGCATATGATTGTGCTATGAAAAGTTTTAAATTTTCCACTATTTTACTATATGCAAAGAGAGATATCTAACGGCTTGTATAAGACATTTTAGAGGTCGAGTATGTCGTGTTAATTCTAGGGGGTGCTCCCCGGTTGTGAGAAACATGGTATCAGAGCATAAGGTTATAGAAAATGGTTTTAGGGTCCAAAGTGTCATATTTGATCCCCTCATATGCTTCATTGTCTGGTGGTTGTTTAGATGTGATTGATTGGGAAGGATGATGTGTCAATGCTTGAGGTAGAAAAGGTGAGTTTCCGATGCTTACCTTGGTTTTGTGGATTGAGGAGTATGTACGAAGGTGAAAATTGACATGTCTCTATGTGGTGCTATTTATGGACATATTTGATTTTGAGAATTGAGATACTATGTAGGAAAGTTATAATTATGATATGATATGGTTCTAGCTAGTTTAGAGAGGTTATAGTTAAATGGACTTCCCTTTGGAATGATGGGTTGTATATGGTTATGCATGATGATAGTGTAATGTTATGACATAGTACTTGGCATGTTTGGATAAAAAAGGTAAATAGTGAAATAATGATGTTGCGTTGTTATGTGAGAAGTGCCTTATAGTTGCCCATGTGTGGATTGGAGTCTTTCATGTTGACTTGCTAATAAGGAGGGAAGATGGGTGTTGAACCTAGTATGGAAATTGTGAAGTACGCTAGCTAATGAGAGAACCCTTATGACTAGTTGATAAGTTCTCCTATGAACCTATTCTAAGCGTGGGGAAAAAGGGAGAAAGGGTTTTATTCCATGAATTGTGATTATGTCTTTGCCCTAAAGTTACTTAGAGGGTAGTATGTACCCCTTGACTCTAAAGATAAGGAGAAAATTGATGTTGACCTACTTTGAAGTGGTTAGTTGACTTTTATGATTGATCTTAAGTATGGACAATTAAGGAAGTGCTTAGATTGCACCTAGGTATGTTTTGTTGGATGTTTCCACAAAAGGTAACGACTCTTGTAGGTTTTGTCTTGACTTGCCTTGACCTTGGTGGATAAGGGCATGAGGTGATGAATAATTGAGTAGGCTTACCCCAACTGGGGGATAATGTGCATAGATGGTAAGGTTATGAATGCCCTTAATGGTCCTACGTTGAGTTCCCTTGAACTTCCTTAAGCTAAGAAATCGCTTGGAGTTATGAGTATGGAGTGGAGAAAGTGAGCTACTCATTTGTGATCTCTTGAATTCCTCACCTAGTGGAGTGTGAGTGAATAACTAAGTGGGAAATGGTTCGTTCTTCTGAGATGGAAGGAGGTGATGTTAAGAAGGGTTTCATAGCTTGATCCCAAAAGGGAAGATGTTTGCTTGACTAGAATGATTGGTGAATCCAAGTTCCCTTGAATGAGATAACTTTCTCTTAAATGGGTTTACCCTAAGTGGGGGATGATGATGTGAGTACTAAAGCTTGAAACCAACGAGTTCCTAAGTAGCTTGTGATGATGGGGATTCTTTCATAAGTGTAGGTTGCGTGTTCTCCATATGTTATGCATGCCTTAAATGACACTATGTTATGATATTATGAAAGGTCATTGTTGCATAAAAAAGTAATTTTGATCAAATTGCATGTTTCTTATGTTGTTGTGCCTCCTTATATGATAAATGTGCATTTAACTTCATGAGATGGCTAGATGAACATGCTTGATTATATTTTTAATGTAAGGGTATTTTATCCCATTAATGAGGTGTTGAGTTTTCCTTTAATGAGAAATGATGAGTCCCTTGAAAAATGTGTGACTTTTATGAATTAGAAAGTGTTGCTGTAGGCTCACTCTTCAGAAGTGATGGTAAGTGTTGGTAATGTCATCAATGTGTGCCTATGAATTAAAACAATTTTTCCTAAATGATGCCGTTACGACCTGCAAGTACACCCTAAGAGAAGGGAGCACTCTTATTTCGTCACACGTTGTACTTGACCTGACAGAAAGCTTGCACAAGCCTCTTTGCTATCGTTCATTACATAAGATATGAAAAGTACTGCGGAAATAAAACTTTTCATGACATCAATAATAATAAGGAAATATCTTTTCTAAAATACTAAAAAGTAAATTTCATCGTCACAAGCCAAATTAAAGACGCATATTAAATACCTTAGGGACCCAACCCTTTACATTGAAAGAAAATACATAACAGGTCTTATACATGTCTTAAAAAAACTAAAGAAACATAGACTATGTCCTCGAATATATGAAGACATACCGAGTCTTGAGATAGTCAATTCCCAAACTTGCCTTCTAATCTTCCACTTGTCTTCAGCGGATACTTATAGAGTATAGAAAAGTACGGGGTTTAGTACAAACATTGTACTAAGTATGGCATTATGCAAACACATGTTAAAGGAATATTTTAGTAGAATAAAGCTTTCATGCTATTAAATTAAAATATTCATGAATATACTAGTAAAACAACATATAAATCATCATTTAGCACATAAAGTAAAACTACCATAATTTTAACACAAATCTACACTTTACACTGAACTTCAAGAAATCTTACAATGAACTCATTTCATTTTCAACTCACATTGAAATCATTTCCCGTGAAGTTTACCTAACCAAGGTTATTCTAAGACTCACTCAGGTAAGACATGAAGGAGTCACCCATACAATCCCTTCAATACACGCAAGTGATCCTCAAGACTACCAACCATAGGCTTACTTCACAAGGGTAACAAGCCCACACTCAACACTAAAGACACTAAGGAACATACTTACATTTAAGTACTTCACATAAGTGCCCTTCTTGAAGAAAAATCCCAAGTTACAAAATGTGAAATGTAGAATTAGCATCCCATAATACTACTCCCACCAAGTTCTCCTTGAGGATTCCCTTAGATTAAGCACACCACACTCATCATACATAAACCTTATCATACAAGACATAAATTTATGATGATTTCATAACATTAGACATTAAGTCACCTAACTTCATCCACCTCATATAATGACCAATTCTTACATTGCATATAAAGACACACCAAGACTCCCCTTTCAAGTGCCTACTCGTGCAATGGATAGATAGCGTCACATACCACTACCTACACTAAGTAGTACACTCTTTAGGAGACTTACTAATTTACATTATTTTGTAGGGTCTAGCTTTAACCAACATAGACCATGAGAGCTAGACATGGAATCCCGGTATTAACCCCTATTGGATGAGGGATCACCACTTGCCTAAGGTAGGGTCATTCTTGAGTCTTTACATGGATTCTCCATTTGCTACTCCTATGCGGGAGCATAGTTAAGGGATGAGGATATTGCTTCTCATCTTATCCCTAGGGTTAGCCACCAAGGGTGGAGCATACTTAGACAATAAGATAAACTTTACGGAATACTCCTCAACACTCATGTTACCTTTCATAAGGTTTATAAATTCCTCAATCTTAACCTCCCTATTCTCAGGGGGAAAGTATATTTCTAAGAATGCTTCCTTAAACTCTTCCCACTCTAAGGGACTTGATTCAACCGACCTACTATCCTTCCATTGAGTAAACAAACTTGAGAAACGTCTTTCAATTGGTATGAAGCTAGCTCCACCTTCTCCCTAGAAGTCACTCCCATAGCATGCACTATCTTATACACTTCATCCAAGAAGGCTTGGGAATCTTCTCCCACCTTAGAACCAAGAAAGATAGGAGGATTCATCCTCACAAAGTCCCTCAATCTTGAGGTCATAGTACTCTCCATAGCATTCATCCCAGGACCAATGTCTCTATTCACTTGAGTAATCATAGCTCGGGCTAGAGTAAGGAGAGCCTCTCTAATCTCCCCATTAGACATAACCGGGGGAACCACCGGAACCTCATCCCCTTGACCCCCATTAGGAACTTGAGCACCTTGAGCTCCTTGTGCAACTTGTATATCTCGTAGAACTTTCTCAACTTGGAGTGAAATATCCTCATTCACCCTCCTCTATTGAACTCTTCTAGTAGCCATCCTTCTAGAGTCATCTCCTATAAACACAAGGAAAAACATTTAGAAGGACACTCATAAATTTTTACTCTACGGCATAACACAAGAGTTGAAACGAAGGGAAACTCTATTGTGACATCCCGAGACCACACCTTAGATGATATGACTCTCTCGTAGTGAAACCCGCGTATTTGAACTCTCAGAGGTCTTGTACAAGCCCTTCCGTATTGTTCATCGCATATAAAACATATGAAAAGTATTGCGGAATTAAAATATTTCACACGAATATCTTAAAACATTTTTCATATAAAACTCAAAGGAAATACTAAGTCTCATTTCATCAAATCATAGACACAGAATACTTTGGGACACAGACCATACAATACAAATATAGAAATACTAACTCTATTACAATACTTTAATTAGAGACATAAAAGACATCTACGCCCTCGAGTAAATGAGTACATACTTCAACTTCACTTGAATGATTCTATGATCCAAGTCTTGCTTCCCTAATTCTCCTCACCTACCAACCACTATAGAGATAGTTAAAAGCATCGAATTAGTAAAAACATATGTACCAAGTATGGCATAATGCATAAAATCATGAAAACAGAAACTTATGAGAAATATGCATGTTTTTCATTTAAATATCATATCATAATCATAAGAATAACATTTAACACCTTAGAAGCACATAAGATAATATTTAAGAAATTTATAACAATTTTAAGGTCACTTTACAGTGAACTATGAAGCAGTAAAGTGCCTTATGTAGTTCCCTCACTAAAAGCTATCATAAGACTCACTTAAGTAAGACAAAGAGAGACCACCCATACACCCTCTCTAGGTAAACCTAAATGATACTTAAGACCACCTATAATGAGATCAACACACACCTACAAGACATCACACATATGACTATGAGATCCTTCTACCAAAGGTGATTCTAGGTATCACTTGAGTGAGTTGTGAAGCGACCGCCCATACAATCCCTTACACACACACACTTAAGAGATCGCATAGAGTATATAAGATACAATCATTCTCACTTAATACATCAACACATAGATAATATGACGTTCTTCTTCCAAAGGCTATCAAAAGAATTACTTAAGTAAATCAAGAAGATAACGTCCATGATTGACCTCTTCAAGATTACCTAAATAATACCTAAGACTACCTAAGGGTTATATCATGTCAACATAATCAACAATCTTCCATAACTAGAGTAATTCTTAAAACTTATCTAGGTAAGAGACGAAGTGACCACTCCTATGCCCTCTTCACATCTTAACTAGACAACCCTTAACTACTCTAGATAAGTATTTATTCAAGTAACATGCTTTTCTTAACTTAAGTCATTACATTCATTTGTTCAAGTAAGACTCATTCATCACATAAACACATTCAAGTAATGGTCTTGGACAAGACCTAGGGACTCTCACTAACACCTTCAAAGGCTGTTGTGCAATGTCTAGATAACTTCTGATACCACCACCTAAACTTCATAGAACTTCTCTAATCCTAGTAGGTATCCCACATGATGAGAATAGACAATAACTTACATATACCATGATATCCATACATGGAATCCGGAGTTCTAACCTACTCCGATGAAGGTGTTCAACTTGCCAAGGTTTGAACTAGGATACATCCCATGTAGGCACATGGTTAAGGAATATGAAGAGATTTTATGCACTCTAGTCTCATTCTAAAGTAGAGCTACATTGTAATCTAGTCTCCTTCTCAAGTAAACATACTTCCCATGACAAAATCGTTCAGTGCTAGCCTTCGTTCTCATAGAGTAATTAACATTAAAGGTTCATACAAAGGGGTTTGGGTTCCATATCTAGTTCATAACCCAATCTCATTAACCCTACCAAAGAGGTCCACTAGGGCTACCTTACAATGGTGACATAGATAGATTATTATGACTTCCCAAAGGATGATATGATGCTGTTCCATCCAATCAACCCTAAGTCCACCATTCCTTTACATGAAGGATACCATTACGACTCTCGACTTCAACATTCATAACACAACCTTACCACTAGGTTTAAGGTTCCACGTACATGACCTTCTTAATATCATTTAAGGTCTCACTTATTATTCATTCATACATTACAAGGGTGCACTAAGCCTACCTAGTCAAGACATCTCGTATTCACATATCATTCATACGTGTATCAAGTAAGGGACACAAGTCTACCAAAACAAGACACAACATTTTTTATTTTCTTTCATATAGCATATCATTATTTGAATCACTTAGGAATCAACCTTATCATATTTATGTAATCCTATACATTACAATAACATCATCCATATAAACATTGTAGAATCATACAGTCAAGTAGGAACAATCATGCATCAACAACTAAGACTACAGACATAAGAACATAGTCATAGTCTAACATGATCTCCTAATATACATAAAAAGAACAAATACTTTCACTTAATCACATTTAGATAGATATGGGCATACTTCACCTAAATCAACTACACAAATCATCATAATAGTTCAAGTAGTTGCCAACAAGACCATGATCATCATAGTACATAAAGTAACGCCGACAAGGCCACATCAATTGCAAGTAAAGAACATAGCACCGCCACCATAAGTTGACCATACCAATCACAACATAATTGAAGTATAATTAACATAAAATAAATAAAATTAGGGCAGCGTACCACTATTCCATTCTCTGCACTTCAATCCATGTCTAAATTATCCAATCCAATACCATAAGGACCTTACCCATGCCCATAACTAATAATTCAATACATAAACTATGATATTCAATAAAACTACTTCAATTTAATATAGGTTCATCCATCTAATAAAATCTAGATATCAATTCAACACAATTAACATCAATCAATAGCCCATTGAAAACTACACTAGAATTCATAAGTGTGAAGTCCAAATCACTTAACCCATAAAGTAGTGAAAAACTAGGGTTCATCAATTACATGGGTTAATAGGTTAATTGAGTTAAAATCATCCAATTAAAAAAAATTCAATCAATATACAATGCTTTAAAACCTTCAATGTAAGAACCCATTGATAGATCATGAAATTGGACAATTCATCTTTGAAAACTTCAGAAAACTTCTTTGAATGTTGGGCTACTTGATGAATAGAGTTTCAAGGATAAAAAACCATACCTCAATAAATATAATTCTCAAATTTTATGAAGATTCACCACTCAAACCTCCAATCCAAGCCCTCCCTTGAGTTTTGGCTCCTATGGAGTTCTAGAGAATTTCTAAGAGAATTGGGTTTTGCTTTTGAAAAATGAAATCTTCTATGTTTTAAAACTTATAAAAATGTTTCAAATACCCAAAATACCCCTATGTAAATGCCTTTTATATTATTTTTACGTGTGGTGAATTACAAATTCACCTCTTCACTTAACAGTGAAGCAGGCAAATTGCAGACCTACGCATGACTTAGCCACAGATGGACCGTTTGTCCACAAATAGACCATCCTGCTGGTCTTCATTTGGGAATGAGACTTGGAAATGGGAGATTAATCTCCCTAAGTACCCATCGACTCCACCACCTACGGGGCGTCGACCAGGCCACTGGCCGTCGTTTTCGAATCCGTAGGTGGGACTACCTTAGGACGTTTTGGCCACCAACATGGGTCCTGCCTCAAGGACTCTTCGATTGGCCTTGGGGATGTTTGCCATGAAATTTCTAATCCAAATATGTTTTTATAAGAGTTTATTATCTCCCACATGAATTTCATCCAAAACGAACACGTAAAACTTGACATAACATGCCATGACACACCAGGTCATTTCAAGGAAAATCTTTCGAACATCATGGACGTTTGACCTCCAAACTTAACGAAAGTTGACGCACTACCTATAAAAAATATAATAACTCATATAATGACCTCATTAACTCATGAAAAACACATATAATCACATAACTACATGTGAAGCATACAGGTGACTTAGTCATCGAACGTCTTAGCTCATTTTTAGGGACGTGAAGAATAACACTTAACCATCAAATGACACTTGCCACATTTTAATCATTTTCAAGAGTTAAGAATAAAAGACACGAAACTCATAACCTAACATATCATATTAAATACATTTGGATAGTAAGAACATCAACTCCACATAACAAAGAAACTCAAAACACAACAAGAAGGTAGAAACTACATCTACAACTCGTCATGCAATAAGACTCACATTTCTTTTCATTTAATATAGGAGGAAATTCCTTATCCACATTTTATCATTCTCATATACATAAGTTATATAAACATTATAACCATTTTTCATGAAAGAACAATTTAGTTAAATTTTAAAAAGCTTTACAGTGAACACCAAATTCTTTTTCGTGAAACATGCTCAAATTTAAAAAAACTCAACTCCAAAGCAATTCATGATAAAAGCATGACAATATGAGAAAAAAAACCATATTAACTCATTTTACCACTTGAAAATCACTTTATAAAATGCACAATGCAAGGAATCAATGAAATTCAATTTCAACAAGACTCCTAAAAACAATTCAACATGCTACTATGATATTCTATGTCTCAGCATACTCCCCCTCTTAGAAGGAACTCATAACAACTAAAGAGAGAAAACTATACCTTACCGACATCATCATCATCATCCGGTTTTGTTCCTTTGTGTCAAAGAGAATAGAATCAATTTCTCTTTGGAGCATCACCATCCGGAGTGCTAGGAGGAACTTGCTTGTCCTCTCTTCTTCTAGACACAATAGTGAGACAATATCGCACCTTGATCATCCTTACCAGAACCAAAACATCCACTAGTAACGGCTAGACACTTCAAAAAGTGATTCTTCCCACAAGTTAAACAATTAGGCTTAGTCACTTGTGAACCACCATGTCTCTCATAGTTAGCCTTAGTAGCAATAGAACCATCTTGGTTTGGAGACCTCTTCTTAAACCTAGGTTGAACTTGCTCATCGGTTCTTCCCCTTTTAGTATCTCTACATTTTTACCATGTTTAGACTCTTCAATGGATTGATCATACACCATAGGCCTTGATATATTCATGTCACCATAGAGCATGGCCATACGATACTCTTCCTTCACAATATCCGAAACACCGGTCAAAAACCTAGTCATCTCATCACTAGGGTTAGACATCAAGGATGGATCATACTTAGACAATAGGAAAAACTTTAAGGCGTATGCCTCAACACTCATGTAACCTTGCCTAAGGTTTATAAATTTATCAATCTTAACCTCCCTCTTCTCACAGGGAAAGTATCTTTCTAAGAATGCTTCCTTAAACTCTTCCCGCTCTAAGGGAACCAATTCAACAGTCCTACTATCCTTCCATTGAGTAAACCAAATCTTGTGCAACGTCTTTCTATAGGTAATAAGCTAACTCCGCCTTCTCCCTTGAAGTCACTACCATAACATGCACTATCTTATGCACTTCATCCAAGAAGTCTTGGGGATCTTTTCCTACTTTAGAACCATGAAACATAGGAGTATTCATCCTCACAAAGTCCATCAACATTGATTTTTAGTACTCTCCATAGCATTCATCCTAGGCCCAATGTCTCTAATCACTTGAGTAGTCATAGCTCAAGTTAGTGTAAGGAGAGCCTCTTTAATATCCCCATTAGCCATAAACGGAGGAACCACCGGAACCTCATACCCTTGACCCCCATTAGGAACTTGAACACCTTTAGCTCCTTGATATCCTTGTGGAACTTGTCCATATTGTAGAACTGCTTACTTACTCAACTTGGGAAGGAATTGTAAGACCCCCGAAATTAGTTAGGGTGTATAGAGCCTAATATGTTTTTCATAAGGGTATAAGGTTCTAAAATGGATTATAATATGGAATTGAGGTAGTGTGTAAGTTTTTAGGTGATTTGGAAGTCAAACGTCAAGGACGACCAAGACGTTCGACGACTAGTCACCTATATGCCTCATGTATGTATACTAGCTTATATTTATATATCATGAGCTTAAGAAGTATTAAAATGATCTATACTGATGTTTATAGTCAGTATATGGAGTTTCATGAAGTTTTTAGGTCAAACGTGCAAGAACGTCTAAGACGTTCGAAAGTTAGCCCTTGAGACGTTCATGTGTGTCTTGATGGGGCCTAGCATGTTTGGACGTGTTGCGTGTAATTGTGTTGGGTGAAACTTATGTGGAAGGTCTAAAAATTGTTATGTTTTATATTTACATTGGAAAATCCCGGGTACGACTTCCCAAGGGCCCCGTAAAAGGGCCCAAAAGAAGGACGCAAGGGCTCTCGAGACACTACCTTGGCAGTGTCAATCGACGAGCTCAAGTGACGCCTCGTCAGTCCATCGACGTCCCATTGACTTGGGTATTAGGTTGAAAATTAGACTCATGAGCTGAATCTAACAAGAAGAAGCCTCACTCATCATAGACGGGGCACCAGGATGGGCCGTTGGTCCATCGACGCCCCGTCGATTGGTGTTCGTAGGTGTTGTCTAAAGTTGCATGCCTGCGCACTATTTTATTTACGGGGTAAATAGGAAATTCACCATCACGTCCTAACCTGACCCTACTAGGTTTATTTAGTTATTTTTGGTGTATTTAAGGGATCAAAAACGTGCACCCCATTCCCAATTCAATTCTCTCAAAATAGACTTTCCCTCCAAAAATATTCTCTCTAAGTGTAACAATAGCTAGGCAAACAAGGGCCTTCACAAATCTTTCTAAGTGTGGAAATACGGTGGCCTCAACGCCCCGTCGAGCCACTTACGGACCATAGTCTTCCCCATCGATGCACACTGCCAGGCAGTGCTGCATCAAACTACTGGGGTTCTCCTCAAGGGACCTTGGTTAGTCCTTGGAGAGTCGTACCCAGACGTTCCAATCCTGAAACAAATCAAACACCCATTATCAACCTTTCCACCCATTTTCATTCATTTTTGACTTCTAAAATTAGTAAAAAGGCAAAGGCACAATAACATCTCTTTCAACCAACTTCCCGGACGTGTTTGAAAATTTGGGTTCTTAAACCTTCTAAATGACCTATATTTATTAAAAAACATTGAAATAGTTATTAGACTTTATGCCACCTATGTTAGGCTTTACCATGAGTTATTATGAAGGTGTTACATTATCCTCCCTTAGGAACATTCGTCCTCGAATGACACTAAAACTCTTTTAAAGGAAGGAATAGAGCCAAGACTAGCATTCCAACCAATCAACAATATCCATTTAACATAAATCATGTCACTTTCACAAAGAAAATATCAAAACTCATATTACCACACCTAAGGCTCAAAATACTTCATCATGAGGCATTTTCTTCTCACAACATTTATGAGCTCAATATAAATCACATGAGTCAATTAGCACAAAGTTCAACTTAACAACATGCTACCTATTATTTCATGAAGACGCGCCATATCAAAATGCACAACATAACTCAAAGCAAGCAAAAAGCAAAATTTCAAGTTTTTATTAGCAATACTACAATGACTTCACTGTAAGACTTATTGTGTGGTTTTCAAAAATGCCATTTTTTTGCAACACTTCACCCAAAAATCAAGAAACACAAATCTTTGTCATAATTATATAATTAAAAAGAATGTCTAACCTTAATTCTCAAAAAGATGAGAATAACGGGATTTCTTATCGGCCTCAGCCTCCCATATAGCACCCTCAGGTAATTTATTTTTCCATAACACTTTTTCAGAAATCACGTCTTTATTCCTCAACTTCTTGACTTGCCTATCAAGAATTTGAACCGGGACTTCCTCATAAAAGAGGTTATCCTTTACATCAAGACCCTCAATAGGAAGAATGGAGTCGGGATCACCGATACACTTTTTAAACATAGAAACATGGAAAACCGGATGAATCGAAGCCAATTCACTAGGTAGTTTCAATTCATAGGCAACCTTACCAACCCTTTGTAAGATTTCATAGGGACCAACATAACGAGGACTCAACTTCTCTTTCTTGCCAAACCTAACCACCCCTTTGACTGGTGAAATTTTTAGAAACACCTTATCACATTCTTCATATTCCAAATCCCTTCTCCTATTATTGGCATAAGACTTTTGCCGACTATAGGCCATTTGCAACCGGTTCCTTATGATATGAACCTTTTCCAAAGTCTTACAAATAAACTCAGGACCAAGAAGTGATCACTCACCCATTCAAACCATCCAATAGGAGACCTACACCTCCTACCATACAAGTCTTCATAGGGAGCCATGGGAATGGTTGAATGAAAATTGTTGTTGTAGGCGAACTACACTAAAGGTAAATGCCTATCCCAACTCCCTTTAAAATCAATAATGCAAGCTCTAAGCATATCTCCATGATTTTGTATCGTACGCTCAACTTGACCATCCATTTGGGGATGAAAATGGTGCTCAACTTCACTGTAGTACTTAATCCTTATAGGAACGACCTCTGAAATCTAGATGTGAATTTGTGCGCCCCGATCTGATATGATGGATAAAGTGAAGGCCATGGCGACACAAAATCTCATCCATGAAGATTCTTGCATAATCCTCTGCCGAATATGTAGACTTAACGGGGATAAAGCAGCGGATTGAGTCAATCAATCCAGAACCACCCATATGGAATCATAGGACTTTTGGGTCCGGGGTAAACCTACTACAAAATCCATATTGATGTCTTCCCACTTCCAAGTTGGAATTTGGATCTCTTGTAGTATACCACCCAGCTTTAGTTATTCGGCCTTTACTTGTTGGCAATTCGAACTCTTAGCGAGATATTTTTGTATGTCCCTCTTTAGACCTTCTCACCAATATATGTCACTTAGGTCATGGTACATTTTTGTCGACCCTAGATGAATTGAGTAGCGGGACCTGTGTGCTTCTTCTAAGATCCGAACCCTCAACCCATCTACATCGGGAATACATAATCTTCTCTGGTACTTTAACACACGATTCCCCCTAGGGAGAATGATTTATTCCACTACCCAAGAACTGATTCTTTCAACTCCATCAAGGCTAAGTCAAGTTGTTGTTTGGACTTCACCTCAACCACTAATTGTAACTCGGAGTTATGATGAACTACGACACTCCCATCCGGAGCACTCTCCAACCTCACCCCCAACCTAGCCAACCTATGCACTTCCGTTGCTAGGTCCTTTTTGGCTTCATTAAGATGTGATACACTACCCATAGTCATCCGACTTAGGGCATCCGTAACGACATTAGCCTTGCTGGGGTGATAAAGGACACTCATTTCATAATCTTTCAACAACTCGAGCCACCTTCTTTGTCCGAGATTTAACTCCTTTTGGGTAAACACATATTGGAGACTCTTATGATCGGTAAAAACATCCACATGAATCCCATACAAATAATGCCTCCAAATTTTCAAAGCAAACACCACAGCTGCTAATTCAAGGTCATGAGTGGCGTAATTCTTCTCATGTACCTTTAGTTGCCTTGAGGCATAAGATATCATAAGCACACACCCTAAACCCACTCAGGATGCGTCACAATACACCACAAAACCCTTTGTATACTCCGGTAAGGTCAACACTAGAGCGGAAGTAAGCTTATCTTTCAATAAGTTGAAACTCTTTTCACATGCCTCCGACCACTCAAACTTTCTACTCTTTTGGGTCAAAGTAGTCAAAAGAGTTCAATGGATGCGAAACCATCCACGAACCTCCGATAGTAGCCCGCTAAACCTAAGAAACTCCTAATGTTAGTCGGAGTCAAAGGTCTGGGACAATTTTTCACCGTTTCCATTTTCCTTGGGTTTTTAACTCATTCACTAGAATTGATATGCCCAAGAAAAGTAACTGATCTAACCGAAACTCACACTTACTATATTTTGCATACAATTGATGTTCTTTAAGGGTTTGCAACACTACCCTCAAATAACCCATATGATTTTCTTCATTCTTCGAATATATTATGATATCGTCAATGAAGACAATGACAACCGAATCTAGGTAATTTTGAAATACTCTATTCATTAGGTCTATACATGCCACTGGAGCATTGGTGAGGCCGAAATACATGACCAAGAACTCATAATGACCATACCTAGTTCGAAAGGCCGTCTTCGATATATCTTCTCCTCTCACCCTAAGTTAATGATACCCTGACCTCAAATCTATCTTTGAAAAGTAACTCGCCCCTTGGAGTTAGAAAAATAAGTCATCAATCCAAGGGAGGGGTTACTTATTATTAATAGTGATCTTGTTATGTTGACGGTAGTAAATACACATTCTAAAAGAATCATCCTTCTTTTTGACAAATAACACCGGAGCACCCCATGGAGATATACTAGGCCTAATAAAGACTTTGCCAAGAAAATCTTTGAGTTGAGCCTTCAACTCTTTCAATTCGGCCGGAGCCATCCGATATGGAGGGATTGAAATGGGATTTGTTTCCGGTCGTAAATAGATACCAAAATGAATTTTCCATTTGGGAGGAATACCGGGAAGGTCATTAGTAAAAACCTCTAGAAATTCCTTCACTATGGGGACCGACTCAGTAGGAGGAATTTTGGAATCCAAATCTTTGACTGTTACGATATGATAAAGACAACCCGTTGAGATTATTTTACATGCTTTTAGACTAGATATGATGAGACCTCGAGGAATAGAGTTCCCCCCCTTTCAACTCAATAATGGGTTCATTTTGGTAGTTCAACCTCACCACTCTTGTCCTACAGTTAATGGACACAAAACATGCATGCAACTAATCCATACCCAATATAATATCAAAATCGAGCATATCGAGTTCTACTATATCGACATAAGAAACTCTATTGGGAAATGAAATAGGACAATTTTGATAGACTCATTTAGCAACAACCGACTCTCCCACCGGAGTAGACACTAGAAAGGGCTCATGCAAAATATCGGGTAGAACATCAAAGTTTTTAGCTACTATTGGAATAACAAAGGACAAAGTAGCACCCGAATCAAGTAAAGCATACACATCAAGAGTAAAGATTTTTAACATATAAGTCACCACATTGGTAGAGGTCTCTTGCTAACCCATAGAGCGGAGAGCATAGAAGCGGTTCTTCTTGGGAGCATCACGAGAACCACTTGCTTGAGCTTGGCCACTACCCTTGTCATGACTCTTCAAGTTCGGATAATCTCTATTTTTGTGACCACTCCTACCACAACTAAAGAAATTATCCGTACCCATAAGGTAATCACCATAGTTTTTTTTTACCACACTTTCCACAAGTTGGGTTCTCCTTTGGTGAATTAGAACCTTTTCCCTTATTAATTTAGGGTTAGACACCCTATCACCACTAGCTCTTCGGAATTTGGTAGGGACTTGATTTGAACCCCACTTCTTAAATTTAGGCTTATCTTGTATCTCAAACCTATTATATGAGGAGCCTCCATCAAAGGACCTAGCCCTCTTGGTATCTCTACTTTTTCTCTTAGATCTTTCCTCCTCAACCCTTCTTGCATAAACCATATGACGAGAAATGTTCAGGTTGTCATGTAGCATGGTTGATTCGCACTCGTCTTGTAAGTTTTTCGACACCCCCGTCACAAAATGTCTCATTTTGTCTCTGGATTGGTGACTATGGAAGGAGCATATTTGGACAACTTAACAAATTCCAAAGAGTACTCATGAACACTCCTCTCTTTTTGGAGAAGATTGATGAACTCTGTCACCTTCTCCTCCCTTATCTCTCTAGGGAAGATCCGATCTAGAAACGCCACCTTGAAGATCTCCCAAGTTACCGGACCACCCCTCAACGACCTATTGTCCCTCCAATGCACATACCAAGTTTGGGCCACATCCTTGAGTTGATATGAAGCTAATTCGGCCTTCTCACTAGAAGTCACCCCCATAGCATATAGCACCTTGTAGACCTCATCAAAGAATTCTTGGGGGTCTTCATCAACCTTAGACCCATAGAAAGTAGGAGGGTTCATCCGAGTGAAGTCCCTTAGACAGGAAGCCATAGTAGTGACTTGTTGATGAGAACTAACAGCAACATCCCGGTTGGTTTGAGCTGTCATAGCTTGGGCTTGAACCGTTGCGGCTTGTGCTTTGGTAATCATAGCTTAGGCCATCTTAGCAATAATAGCCCTCATCACCGCCTCCGTCATAGGAGAGGGTAAGCCGGGCTTGATCAACATTAGCATTCTCCTCAAGTGGAGGAACTTACTCATCATGGGGAGGAGCTCCCACATTAGCAACTTCCTCCTCAAGTCTTCAAGCCGCATTCCTTCGAGTTTTCATGCTTCCTACAAGCACAATAATATGATTAGATTCAAAAGCACACCATTAGTATACTCTATTTGCACGATATAAGGTTTCCAAGAAAAGATAAATTCCTAAGCATCATATAGGTTCCTACTCAAAAGTGTGGATCTCTTCACAATTATGAATACAAACCTACATTAACGTGGTAGAGAGAGAGAGACATAACTCAATGATATTCAACCTCATGCTCTGATACCAAGATTGTCACATCCGGGTTTGCCCCCTAGACGTAACCAACGTTGTCGTCCTTTTCAAGGAATAAGACTAGCATCTTAGTTCATGTCATTATATTCATAGGTTGAAAAATGCAGAAACATTTAATACTTTTACATCCTCTATTTAGATGTTTACATATACCTCTACATACACATAATATATATTCATATCAAGTATACATAGACCCTTCATATAGGAAGGTCACATAGCCTTCTACTTTTATTTCACATATATACAAAAGTATAGAAATAGTCTCAACAATTGTCTCTTCTCATACCATCTAAACAAATGTCACAATATGGGCATAGCCCTTACAATTCAACAAGACCATGTATAAGTCATACGAAAGTACAATATTCAAATAACAAGGAAAGGAATTATATATTCAATAAGCTCAGAACAAATTCCAAAGCTAGAAAAGGGCATTGCCCTCGAAAGTTGAGGACCTACCCACTTGGATGAAAGGAAGAATCCAAGCCTTCAACGATGTCACTTT
The DNA here is from genome assembly GCF_001406875.1 of Solanum pennellii. Classification (NCBI taxonomy): domain Eukaryota; kingdom Viridiplantae; phylum Streptophyta; class Magnoliopsida; order Solanales; family Solanaceae; genus Solanum; species Solanum pennellii. The sequence goes on along the minus strand of NC_028648.1, from coordinate 24,059,104 downwards.
CAAAACTCTTCAACGACCGGAACCTAAAATGTGTTGGATAAGGGAAGAAAATGGGGTTAGTACCCTACATGTATTAAGTATAAGATATTATGCACATACACAAGCAAAATATGCTAAAAAGGGACTTTTGGCAAAACATGCTATTTTACCCCTTTTGGTCTTAATGCAAAGTCAAGTAAATCGTACTAATCAACCAAACGTGCTTACTATCCCAACAAGTAACACTTATGCGAACACATTAGAATCATGATTTACTATAACCCTAACATCAATTGATACTATCACAAGAATAACTAAGAGTTAACCATATCATAAAAAGCAAGAGAACTATTCACAAGTTCTTATTAAGTCAAAAAGTGCAATGACCAAGCAAATCCCCATAAGCTTACTCAATCAAGTATCCTCAACAAGAGAACATGACTAATGTGCAACTTTACATACAATGGCATTTAGGCTTACATTATCGTCTTATATTTTCATTATAACCCAAGGCATATTCACAAATGAACTAACCAGCATATAGTATCAACAATATGACATGGTCATCATATATATATA
>NC_028648.1:24034463-24058368 GCF_001406875.1 Solanum pennellii | reverse complement strand
TATATATATATATATATACACACACACACACACACACACACACACACACACACACACATCATATATTATCATAACATAAACATATAAGAACATCCTCCTAAGACTCCTTCCAAGACTAACTAGTGCAAGTCTAGGTAGAGTCCCATACCCCTACCTAGACTAAGATAGACCTCTTAGGTTATCCAAGTTAGTGTTCAAGTCTTTTAATTTCTTTTACCTTTTGGGAGCATCTTGCCCTAACCGACATAGACCGTACGATCTAGTGTGGAATCCGATGTCATAAAACCGTACACCTAAAGAAGGCGTACTACTTGCCAAGGTAGTACCAAAACATTAAACATAGCAACTAAATGGATCCACAAGCTAGTATTCGAATGGGGGCAACATAGTTCAAGAACAAGGATATTTAGTTGGAATCCTCTTTATATGTTATGCATTATGATCTCCAATCTCAAGAGTAATGTAGTGTTCCTACCTTCCCTATGTGGGAAGGGACACTTCTCTATCTAGTTCCCTCGGTGCTAAGCTAGAGTCCCTTTTTGAAAGTCTTTAAGACTTTAATTATCAATCATAACATAATTTAGGTCATAGGGTCTACCCCTTGTGTAAACATCATCATCAATATCTCAATAAGAATTGTATGAGTTTAAGTCCTTTGATCATAATTCATATAAGTGAGGTTAACACTTTAGAATTTTGATAATATTTTAAGGCACATTAATGGTTTTCACCATCCTTATAGCACATACACCTTAATCAACCTCACAACATAACCAAGACATTTAAATTAAAAAATCATACCATCCTATAATCCTAATATAAGGCATATCCAATGTAATATCATGGCTTGACAACAATTAATCACAACTTGGAAGTAAATATAGAGATTCTAAGACTAACCAAGTCTTTATCATAGTTTATCATCAAGGTCTGACCATCAACCCATAACTCAACCCAACTTGGGGAGTAACATCATAACACAATGATAATCAATATAATAACTAGGCCAATTGCATCTCTATAACACAATTCATCTTTAGATCACAACTTGAGACAAGATACATAGGCAAATTTCACATTATAGTCCATAACCTATATCAAATCACAAGAACTAGGATGATAGGCCTATAATTCATCTTAATTAAACCATAATAGCACCATAGGATAGTAATCTAATCAACAACCAACTCAATTGAATGATTAACATACAACATAAGTCAAGATCACTACCTAGGGTTAGGGATAGAGGATCATGTTCTTCAATTTGACACAACCATCAACAATTATCATAAACAAGTTGAATTACATGTAAATCTACTGGATATAACCCTAAAAATTTACTAACAACTCAATCCATAACTTCAGTTTCGTAATTGAATGAAACTCATAAGAAAACTCAACTTTTTGGAATCCATTTTTAAGGAACCCTTTGAGGAAAGGATTTCAAAGGTGAATAGAACCCATACCTTAATGTTTCTCAACAATTTGATGAAGAATCCACCCTTTACAAGTCCCCAAACCCTAGTTCTTGCTAGCCTTCAATGGTGAGTTCTTGTAGAGAGAGAAATAAGAGAGAAGGAAGAGAGTTTATGTTGAGAGTTGGCTTTATGTTAATGAGGATTAAAGGTATTTATAGAGGAGACTAATTTACTTAATTATTTTTCTTTTAACCACTAACTAACCCCTAAACCATATGATTAATTTAAATGAAATAATTAAAATCCATTAGTGAAATTTGACCCTCACCGACGAGACCCCATCGACGGTCCATCAAGGGGTCGACGGACAGTCCTTCCTCTATCCTGCACTTCCATTGTCTCTATCATACACTTTGCAGGCGAGGCTTCCTCCAACTTTTCTAAGTATTGGATGACGGTGGCCTTGATGACCCGTCAAGCCCGTGACGCCCCGTCGTCCCTTTCCGTCGAATGTAACAGTAGCTAGGAAAACAAGGGCCTTCACAAATCTATGCGTGGGACGACGGTGGCTTCAACGCCGCGATGATCCACTTACGGACCGTCATCTGCACCGTCAATGCACACTACCAAGCAGTGCTGTATCAAACTACATCGGTTCTCATCAAGGGCCTTTGGTTGGTCCTTGGGGAGAAGTACCCAGACGTTCCAATCATGAAACAACTCAAAAGCCCATTATCTACCTTTCCACCAATTTTCATACATTTCTTACGTCTAAAAATTAGTAAAAGGCTAAGGCACACTAACATCTCTTTGAACCAACTTCCCGGACGTCTTTAGACATTTTGGTTCTTAAACCTTATAAATGACCTATATTTATTAAAAATGGACTTAGAAACAATATTTAGATTTTATGCCACCTATGTTAGGCTTTACGATGAGTCTTGGATTTTAAAGGTGTTACAGGTGCATTAGTATGGGACCTTGTTTATGCATTGCACATGTGTACCTAGATAGGATAGTTCCTAGGTTTGGTTTCTATATACATGAAAATGAATATATGAACATGTTATGAATGTACCTCACATGCTATAATGTGAAGTTTTTAGTATCATGATGTATGGTTATCCCTAGTGTCTAAATGTGTTTATATGAAAGCATGACTCATATAGTTACACTTGTACACTTATGAATGAATTAAGTTAAGTATGAATATGTGCGGTATAAAGGTGTTATGTGAAAGGTTTGCTCAGTTGATGTACACACACACATGAATGATGATCTAGTCAATAGAGGGGATCTTGAAAGGTGTCCTCAAGTGTATCCTGAACTAGATAAATGCTTACATATGGTATGTCCATGTGAAAGGTTTTCTCACATGACACAGGTTGATGAAATGACTTCTCATCTATAACCTACGAGATCAACATATGGGGAGTAAATCTCTTAAAGCCTATGTTTTATAAAATTAGTAAAACATATGGGGATGATGACCTACCTTCTTCCACTGGGAAGGGAACTTAGCTTAGTACCTAGTGGTGGAAGGTAGGTCACCATAATCCTCATGAGGTGGATAGCCTTGTGACATAAAAAGGGTGTCAGAGAGATGTGTCCATGATGACTCCAAGTTCCATAACTGTGTTGCCCCATAGAATCTAGCAAGTGATATCACCTAATGTGATAGCATGATACTCATGTCTTACCTTGGCAAGTAAGGAACCCTCTTTTGTTGTGAGGGATGATATCAAATTCAATATTTGGCTTACATGGTTCTATTGTCGGTTAAGGCTATAGTTTCCCTAAAGTAAAATAGACAATAGAAGTAAAGTAAGAACTCTAACTAGGATAACCCAAGGGTAATTGCTTAGTGTAGGTGGGGGTATGGGACTTCACCTATGCATTGCACAAGTGACACTTGAGGGAAGTCCTAGGAAGGTGTTATAACGCATGTGTCTATGTTTATGGTTATCTCGCATGACATTGTGTTAATGTCTATATGATGAGGTCATATGCATTTTATGAAGTTCTAATATGACTATGTGACTAAGGTCCTATATTGAATTGTATGTGGTTTACTATAGTATTGTGTTTGGTACATGAAGGATATTTTAAGGCTTGTTGTCTCATGATAGGTCTACTAAGTATTTGTGGGGTAATGGGTCTTCACATGTACATTGCACTAGTAGATATAGATTGGGGTTGTGAGAAAGGTATCATATGGTCCTATGTGAAATAAAATAAGTATACGTGCATAATCACTAGAGTTTACTGTAATATTCATGGGTCTTGGCTTAAAGGTGTCTTTGATTTACTATACTTTTATGATGGTATGTGTTGGTTTTTTTAAGACGTATGTATGTTTTCCTTGTGACCTTAAGGTGATGCATTGCACCAAGTATCACTGGAGGGATTACTTAGGAGTTTAAGGAGTCAAAGAAAGAAGTTTACTGTGAAAGGAAAAATACTCATTGTAAAGAAAAGTTGGCTTACTGTAATGTGACTCAAAAATGCCTTAACTTCTATATGTGATTTTATATGATGTTTGGCCATTAAATATGTCTATATGAAGTATGAATTATATAATGCTATTATATAAAGGTTTAATAAAGATTTACTAAAAAAGGCACGAAGTATGATTTCAAGAAAAATGTCCCATTTAAATGCATGTTTTTGCATGGTTGCCATACTTAGTGCATTCTTGTACTAACTCCATTCTTCTCTAGTTTTTACACAAAGTGTAGGTTAAGGATGATCAAAGGATGTATTTAATGGTGAAGAGCTTGTTATGTGTTTCTCAAGCTCAAGCAAAAAGGAATTCCTTAAAATTATAGGATGTCCTATGTCAAGTTATGTTTAAAGTTTTGTAATCCTATATTTATGATTATGTTGTAAGGGTCGTGCCCCTAATATGCTCTTATGACGTTGTGTCTAGGATGACAAAGAGACTTAAGATCTAAATATGTACTTATGATATTATATATAAATGAGGTAAATTTTATAGCATAAGAAGTGCTATGAAAAGTTTTTAATTTTCCGCTAGATTTACTATAACAATGCGATAAATGATATCTATGGGCTTGTATAAGACCTGCGAGAGGTCAAGTACGCCATGTATACTTCTAGGTGGTGCTCCCCAGATGTGACAAATGAATCTCCTCATTCATCCTCCTCTCTTCAACTCTTCTAGCGGCCATCCTTCTAGTAGTCATCTCTTATAAACACAAGGAAAAACATTTAGAAGGACACTAATAAATTTTTACTCTACGGCAAGACACAAGAGTAGAAAAGAAGGGAAACTCTATCGTCCTATAGCGTATCCCTCATGGATGTGTCACAACTCACACCAATGTACAAGACTCTACTAGACATTGATTTTTGAGATTTTTGGATTCCTAAGACTACTTCATAACCTTGATCTGATACTATGTTTGTAACGATCCGCAAGTACATTCTAGAAGTTATGGCACTCTTGGGTCTATACACGGCGTACTTGACCTCTAGAAGGTCTTGTAAAAGCCCTTTGACATTGTTCGTTTCATAGATATATGAAAACTAATGCAGAATTAAAACTTTTCACAGCATATCAAAAAATTTCATAAATAGAAAACAATAGAAACGCTAAGTCTCGAAGTAGACAACTTAGACTCATGAACATCTTTGGGTGACATCCCATTCTACAATTGAATACAAATTAACAAAGTCTAGTGCAAGTCATAAACTAGAAAATATAAACATATTGATGTCCTTGAATCGATTGAGGACATACCACAACATTTGCTTGAATGAGTGATAGTATCCAAGCTTCACCTCAACGGACATTTGTATGAAACATGCTCTTTTGAAAAATCTCCGTATTATAAGTATTAGAACCACATTCAACATGTCAAACTTCATATATAAGACATATTCAAAATAAGACCCACAATATAGCATTAACATGACTTATAAACCATCTCAACATACACACCTCACACCAAAGGTAATCTTAAGACTTACTTAAGTAATACAAGAAGAGACCGCCCATACACCCTCTTCAAGCCTACCTAAGCAATCCTAAGACTACCTAAGATAGGATTGTTCCTTCCCTTTTACTTTCATTTACCCATAACCTAAGGTTACACTAAGACTCACCAAAGTAGGAAAAGAAGAGATCGCCATTCACTTCTTCAAGCTTAACTAAGCAACCCTCAAAGCTACCCTAGATAGAGGACATTATAGTCAACACACATTAGCTAAAGTTATAATCATTCCTTAAGTCAATTAAAAGACATTATTTTCATTAAGGACTTTTCATAAGGATCTAAGAAAGACCTAAGGAACCTACACTCTAGCACCATCCAAGCCTACTCATGCAATATGTAGAACCTTAGTATCTAGGCATTACACATGATGTGAATAGGCAATAAGCGACATCTACCATACTTGCTATGCATGGAATACGGAGTCTACCCTACTCCGATGGAGGGTGTTCTACTTTCCAAGGGTAGAACTAGTGTAATATTCTAGAAAATGTACTCGTCTAGTGAAGAGCCTATTAAGTTATAAGAATAGGCATTGGGGGTACACATGCATTTCAATTCCCAATACTAAGTAATATTGGGCATATTAGAAAATATTAGCTTAAGGGTGTTAGCCAATTTCTATATATACACAAGGGTGTATAATAATCCAAGCTTGTCTAAGAAATGTACCTGCAAAGAAAACCCTAAGCTAAAAATACATATATTGATTCTAAACCTAACACATGAGGTACTAGGCATCCAATTGTCAAGCCTAGGTACCATGGCACATGATCATTTAAAATGATCATCTAGATTAAGTAGTGTCCAAGAACATAGTGAGGATCCTTGGACAAAGATTGAACTTTCTAAATGCAACAATAGAAGTACACGGTTGGGAAAAAGGGCAGAAACACATGTGCAAGCACATGTGTAACTGGCCTAGGGGGACCATACGACCAAGCCAACTGAATATGATTAGGTGGTTATGGGTAGGAGCGCGAGCGGGTCCTTCCATGTTGTCTTAACTCCCTAACAAACTCCAGACTCTAACTAACTGATCTAAGTAGCTAACTAACCTAGACAAACAAAAATAAACCAATTAGTGTGCTGGACAACCTAAGACCTAACCGGGTGACACTAACCTAGTAAATAACTCAAGAAACATCCTAGTACCTAACCTAGGATGGTCAAAAAGGGTTAATTATGGTCCCAATGACTTAGGGGTACTTTAGTAATTACCCTAGGTCCATTAATTAAGTAAACTAGTAATTTAATTAATTAATGAAAAATCACAAGCTAGGCCGAGACCCTTAGCTAATTTTCAGATTTGGCTAAGTCAAATGTTCTCTTTTGTCTAGTCAATTTAGAAGGGGAATTTTAGTAACTATATAATTGATTTATTAATTAAGTTATTTAGTCCAAAGTTGAATTATTCCATATCGATTCCTAAGAAGTAGAACTCACGATTATTCACTTAGAAAAGCAAATCAAAGGCAGTAAGCAGAGCGTAGAATGAGAAAAGTTATCTTAGACGACTTCAAGGTATTCTTCAAAGTTTTCATGCAAGGTGATCTTTGTAGATTCAATTCTACATAATGTATGGTTTTTATATCTTTGATTAATTTCCCCAAGAGTATTTTCAAACGACTTATGAATTCAAGAATATCAAATCTAGGGTTGTTCCCGATGACATTGTTGAAAGTCAACCACCCTAGTTATCCTTGTCTTCGATTCTAATAGTATGTAGATGTAATCTGGAACATGTTGTTGGTATTTGGTGCTAATTGATCATTATGTGTAGGGTTCTTGATCTGCTAATGTCTAATGAGGTCTATGGATTTGATTCGTACGATTGGGGTATTAGTTACATTAGTTAAAGAATGCTATAATGCCTAATTGTGTTCGAGAAGATGAAGTTGTTATGAATCGTTGAAGCTAAGTTCACTGTTTCATGTTGACTTGGTTAGAATGATGAAATAACTATAGTACATTCATGAAGTTAATTGACTTGGCTAGTGATAATAACACAGTTTTATTTATGCCAACAAATTGGCTAGAAATATATTGTCCAAAAAGTTGAATAGAATTGTCTTACTATGTTATTTCTAAAATGTGATATAGATTTGGCTAATAACTAAGTTAAACCAAATTAAACATGACCAATATAACTTTGAATTCATAACCAAGGGTATGCCAATCATTGGGACAAGTCTCAACATACCCTTTCAAAATGAACTATTAATAGAAGTAAGTACACTGAACAAAGTTTATAATGTTCATAAAGAGTGGTATAAAACTACCAAATATCATTGAACAAGAAAAGGTGAGTAATGACATAGTTAAAAGTTTAAGAATTGTGAAAGTGACCAGAATGATGTGTTAAAATATGTGAGACAAGTCACTCACACCTAGACTATTTTGTTAAAGATAATCACATAAGAGGGTGTTAATAATCGTGAGACAAGTCTCATTAACACCAAGATGATAATGTAAGGTTAAATTCACATTTCATCAAGTAAAGAAAGGGATGGCCAGTTATCCAAAGAGTTAAGTGAACTCATAACTAGAAGCAAGCTTCCATAATGTATGAGTTAACTCTAAAATTTATTTAAAAAAAAAAAGAAAAAGAAATTGAGTAAAACACCGATATACTAGCAATGAGCTTGTGCCAGCACATGTAAGCCTCATGAGATGAGGCTCAACCAAGTTGGATAAGAGTCTCCAAAGATATCCTAGTGTTCGAACTATTTTTTGCAGCATAGGAACTAGCCAGTGGATTCCACCTAAGAGAACTAGGTATAATGCGGTTTCACTTCGGCCGGTGGAACAACCCCTTTTTGGTTTGGGGCAGACACTGGATTTCATGTTTAGATCACATGATCTATGTCGGTTAAATGCTCAAGAAACTATTCAGTTCACTTTAGACGTGAACCACCTTTTTCGGGTTGGGGAAGACACTGGACTTGGTTTCACTTTAACCGGTGAACCACCCATTTTCGGTGTGGGGCAGACACTGAATTTCATGTTTAGCTCACATGATCTAGGTTCACTTTGATCAGTGAACCACCGCTTTTGGGTGTGGGGCAGATACGGTATTTCATGTTAGCTCGCATGATCTTAATGCTAAAGATTTATATAAGAAAGTAAGAAAGAAAGAATAAGAAATGTAAGTTCAAAGTGAGCTAAGAAAGAAAGAGCTTAAGTATGTTAAATTATCTGTGGTTGATAAGAATGATGTTTTATCAAGTTATTGGCTTGTGACAAATCAAGATATATTCTCCAATATCTTCACATTAATCAAATTATTAAATAATGGGCATAGTCAAATAAAAATTGGCTTATAATGACTTCTTATATTATGCCAATAAAGGGGAGTAAAACATAATGGCTAATCAATGCCCCATCATCTTCATAATATGAAAATGATGAAATAAGTGGCCTAGCCAATAATGATTGGCTTATAAAGATTTCATTCCCAATTTAACAAGAATTAAAAGAATAACTTGTAGTAAGGGTAGGCAAATCATTTCCTAGTCCTTTGGATTACTTGCTCGATTCATTGTAGGTATGGGACTATAATGAATCATCGCACTTGTAAGTAAGACATAGGATTAAGAAGATCCTTGAACTATACACCAACAAAAAGAAAAAAACTGAAAAGTAAACTAAATCCTGGGAGAAGAGCTCTCGAGTTTGAGTGGAGCAAATTTATAATTTTTCATTCGAGGTGTTCTAAAATTATGTTCATGATTACAAGGTCTTATGTTCATATACAAAATGAGTTTTGTGCTTTTAATGCATTAAAATATTTCGTATTTATACCATATTTCACAAATAACGATTTAAGAAAGTTTAGTGACTTCACTTTCCAGAAATGGCATGTCGTTATGGGAAGAGCTTTCCTTGATCATGCATAGTCCTTACGCGTATTTGTGCATATACCCATACTTAGTACAAGTGTGTACTAACCCTATACTATTATTATTTTATAGGCGCAGGTCAGAGAGAAGATTGAAGACTCATTGAAGCGGTTTGGACTAGTGGTCTCCAAACTTTGGTAGGTCCTTGAGTTCGAGGATGCTACATTTAGTATTCTAGCTTAGTACATTAGACATAGCTAGTGGATGTTGTCCCTAGCGTTTAAGTTCAAACATTTTATTCAAAGCTTAGTATTAAGGCTATTTGGCAATCTATTACGATATATTGGTTATTTCATTTTAATTGTTTAATCGATTGTAGATGGTTGTTTAGTTTGAGCTTATTAGAATATTACTCTATATAGTAATTATATGAAGTCTATGTATACTTCATTATTTTTTAGAAGTTCTAAACTTTTCTGCAAATTTAACTATATGATTGTGATGAAAGTTAAGAAGCGGCTTGTCTGCGACCTCTGAGAGGTTAACGACGTCGGTTGGATTCGGATTTCATAATCCGGGTGTGACAAACTTGGTATCAGAGAATTAGGTTAAATTACCAAGGAACTTAATCTCAAAACAACAATGTTTCATAGTTTCTAGATTATGGTTGTAAAGTTCACCACAACCATGACTTAGAGACTAAGTAATGTTAGGAAGCTTCCCTTCTTCTACTCTTTATCGTGCTGTGTAGAGCTTTTACACTTTTTGTCCGTCTAGCATCAAACTTCCTTCTTCTGTGTGTGTGTGTAGAAGAATGAACACAAGAAGAAACACAGGTAAGAGAGTTGGAGAAGCATTTACTGGGGAAAACCAAGATCCTCCTCAAGCCCCAACTATTGGACTGCAAGTGCCTATCAACCCAGCTGCGTTGACGAATGGAGAAGTAAGGGAAGAATTAATTCAGATGGCCCAGACATCACTACTTAGGCACAGGCTATCACAGCCCAGGACACTAGAGAGGGTGCTCCTAGGGATAACCCACATGCTATAACTATGGCTATCATACTAAGGGACTTCACTTTAATAAATCGTCTAGTCTACTTTGGGTCCACAACCAATGAGGATCCCCTAGAGTTTGTGGATGAAGCTTACAAGATTCTCTGTGCCATGGGGGTGAATGAAAAGGAGAAGGCTGAGTTTGCTGCATATCAACTCAAATATGTGGCACAGGTGTGGTACAAAATATGGGTAGATGGACAAGCACCTGGAGAAGTTCCCACCACTTGGGACATTCTCAAGATTGCATTCTTGGAGAGGTTCTTTCCCAGAGAACAGAGGGAGGTTAAGGTTGAGAAGTTCATCAACCTACGATAGGGATGTATGTCAGTCAATTAGTATTCCTTGAAATTTGTTAAGCTCTCGAAATATGCTTCTTCTCCGGTGTCCAATAGCATGGATGAGATAGGCAGGTTTGTGACTGGTGTATCGAAGGATCTGGAGGAGGTGTGTTGGGCAGCCATGTTGCATGATAACATGGACCTTATGAATAGGGTTTTCCGTGAATACCTTGATTCTTTTGTCATAGTATTCATAAATGACATCCTTATATACTCTAAGACAATAGAAGAGCATGAATAACATTTCAGAATGACATTGCAAATACTCAGGGAACATTAGCTATATAAAAAATTCACCAAATGTGAGTTGTGGCTGATATTAGTGACCTTCCTTGGTCATGTTGTGTCAGACCAGGGTGTAGAGGTTGATTCGAAAAAGATTGGGGCAGTAAAAAATTGGCCGAGACCCCTCACTCCTAGCAATATTTGAAATTTCTTGGGTTTGACTAATTATTATCACAGGTTTGTGGAGGGCTTTTCCACTATTGCTACCCCATTTACAACTTTAACAAAGAAGAAGGTGAATATTGTGTGGTCTGAAACTTTTGAAAAAAGCTTCCAAGAACTCAATGACTGACTCACTTCAGCCCGTGTGCTCACATTGCCGAGTAGTGGTGAAGGGTAGGTGGTATTTTGTGATGCTTCCCGAGTAGGTTTAGGATGTGTTCTTATGTAGGGTGGCAAAGTGATTGCATATGCATCCAGATTGTTGAAAGTCCACGAGAAGAATTACCCTACCCATGATCTTGAGTTAGTTGCAGTGGTATTTGCGTTAAAACATTGGAGACATTACTAATATTGTGTACATATTGATGTTTTTACTGACCATAAAAGTCTTCAGTATGTTTTTACACAGAGAGAATTAAATCTTCGTTTGAAAAGATGGCTGGAGCTGCTCAAAGATTATGACATAACTGTTCACTATCACCCAGATAAGACCAATGTAGTGGCTGATGCTTTGAGCCGATTGACCATGGGTAGTGTGTCACATATTGATAATGGGAAGAAGGAGCCGGTTAAATAGGTACACTAATTGGCTAGGTTAGGTATACGGCTGGTAGATACACCAAGTGGGGGTGTTTCAGTTCATTCCAGTTTTGAATCCTTATTTGTTATGGATGTTAAAGATAAGAAGCATCTCGACCCAGTGATCATGGAGTTGAAAGACTCAGTGTTGAGTAAGCTGATTGAATCGTACTCTTTTCGGGAGAATGGTGTGCTTAGATACCAGGGCAGATGTTGTGTGCCCAACATTGATCATCTGATGTCTAATATTATTGCAGAGGCTCATGGCTTCAGGTATTCTATTCATCCAGGTTCCACCAAGATGTATCATGATCTAAAGGAGATCTATTGGTGTGAAGGTATGAGCGAGAAATTTCTATGTTTGTGGAGAAGTGCCCCAATTGCCAACAGGTTAAGGCCGAACACCTTAAGCCTAGAGATCTTACTTAGTCGATTGAGATCCCGACATGGAAGTGGGAGTCTATTAATATGGATCTTGTGGTTGGTCTGCCCTGGACCAGAAGACTACATGATTCCATTTGGGTCATTGTTGACAAAATGACTAAGTCTGCTGACATCATTCCTGTGAAGTAAACTTATAGGGCCAAAGATTATGCCAATCTGTATATTGATGAGATAGTGAGGTGCCATAGGATACCTTTATCCATCATTTCAGATAGGGGATCCCAGTTCACTTATCACTTTTGGAGATCTTTCCAAAAGAGCTTGGGTACATAGATGAAGCTCTGTACTTCTTTTCATCCCCAGACGGATGGAAAAGCAGAGCGTACCATTCAGATCCTTGAAGACATGCTTAGAACATGTGTTATTGATTTCAAGGGGAGTTGGGATGATCACTTTCCACTGATTGAGTCCTCTTATAATAATAACTACAATTCCAGCATTGGGATGGAACCTTTTGAAGAACTATATAGCAGTAGATGTATGTCTCTCCAGTTGGGTGGTTTTGAGATAGGAGAGTCTTCCATCCTTGGCCCTAACATCATACATGAGGTTGTGGAAAAGGTGAGAATGGATATAGATAGACTGGCTACTGATTACAGTCGTCAAAAATCCTATGCTGATAACAGGAAAAGATCTCTTGAATTTGAGGTGGGTGGTCAAGTCTACTGGAAGATATCACCTATGAAAGGGGTGATGAGGTTTGGTAATAAAGGAAAGTTAAGTCTGAGGTATATAGGTCCTTATGAGATCTTACAGCGAGTAGGGGATGTTGCCTATGAACTGAAGTTACCAAATGACTTGGCTTCTGTTCATCCAGTATTTCATGTTTTGATGCATAAAAAGCGTCTAGGCGATTCAACATCCATTCTGCCTGTTGAGGGTTTAGGTGTCGATGAGAACCTTTCTTGTGAAGAGGTTGCAGTTGAAATTTTAGATCACCAAGTGAAGCGGCTGAGGAACAAGGATGTTTCCACCGTAAAGGTGTTATGGAGGAACCAAGTTGTTGAGGGAGCAACATGGCAGGTGGAGGCCGACATGTGATCCCTTTGCCCTCAATTGTTCAGTTCTTGAGGTTAGATATAATCTTCCTAAGTCAGATTATCTTTATCAAAATCTTAATTTTAGTGCATAAGTCAGTTTTGGTGTTTAAGTACATAACTGTGTGTTTTGTACTTGCACTACATGAGTTAATATGAGTTCATGCTTGCTTTCATGTTACTGTTTTTGTATAGTATTTGCGTGATTTATGTGTTGCATGAGTGTGATGTGCATTAAATTAAAGTAAGATTGAGAAGGAAGTTCCTCAATATCATATATGATGTTTCAGATAAGCTTTGAGTGTTGTGCATCATCCAGAGTAAGTTGTGAATCAGATATTCACAAAGTTGAAGTTCCAAGTATGCTGATGTGTTTTCGAAAATACCCTCTCTAATTCAAAATGATGTTTAGTATCATTCGGGTACGAGTGTTCCTAAGGGGGGGGGGATAATGTAACATTCCAGAAAATGTACTCGTTTAGTGAAGAGCCTATTAAGTTTTAATAATAGGTATTGGGGGTACATACGCATCTCAATGCCCAATATTGAGTAATATTGGGCATAGTAGAAAATATTGGCTTAAGGGTGTTAGCCAATTTCTATATATACACAAGGGTGTATAATAAAATCCAAGATTGTCTATGTAATGTACATGCAATGAAAACCCTAAGATAAAAATATACATATTGGTCATCAACCCAACACATGAGGTACTAGGCATCCAAGTGTCAAGCCTAGGTGCCACGGCACAGGATCATTTAAAATGGTCATGCAGATTAAGCATTGTCCAAGGACATAGTGAGGATCCTTGGAAAAGGAGTGAAATTTCCAAATGCAACAATAGAATTGCACGGTTGGGAAAGTTGGAAGCAACACATGTTCAAGAACATGTGTAACCGTCCGCGGGGGACCATACGACCAAGAAAACCAAATTTTGTTAGGTGGTTAGGGTCAGGTGCGTGAGCGAATCCTTATTTGTGGGGATTTATTCCATTACCAACTCTAGACTCTAACTAACTGATTTAAATAGCTAACTAATCTAGGATAAACGAAAATAAACCAATTAGTGCACCCGACAACCTCAGACCTAACCGGGTGACACTAACCTACTAACTAACTCAAGAAACATCCTAGTACCTAACCTAATGGTCCAAAAGGGTTAGTTATGGTCCCAATGACTTAGGGTTACTTTGGTAATTACCCTAGGTACCTTAATTAGAAACTTAATTAAATAATGAAAATTTACAAGCTAGGTTGAGACCCTTAGCTAATTTTCTGATTTGGCTAAGTCAAATGTTCTCCTATATCTAGTCAATTTAGGAGGGGCATTTTAGTAATTAGCTAATTGATTTATTAATTAAGTTAGTTAGTATAAATTTTAATTATTCCATATCAGTTCCTAAGACCTAGAACTCATGATTAATCACTTAGAAACACGACTCAAAGGCATAAAGCAAAGCAAAGAAATACAAAAGTTCTCTTAGAACATTCCAAGGTATTCTTCAAGGTTTTCGTGCACGGTGATCTTCGTAGATTCAATTCTACATAAGGTAATTGTTTCCTCTCTTGGATTCCTTTCTCCAAGACTCTTTTCAAACGTCTTATGAAATCAAGAATATCAAACTAGGGTTGTTCCCAATGACATTGTTGAACGTCCACCTCCCTAGTTTTCCTTGTTTTCGATTCTAATAGTAAGTAGTTGTAATCTCAAACATGTTTTTGGTATGTGGTGATAATTCATCATTATGTGTAGGGTTCTTGATCTGGTAATGTCTAATGAGACCTATAGATTTGAGTAGTATGTTCAGGGTATTAGTTACATGAGTTAAAGAATGTTGTAATGCCTAATTGTGTTCGAGAAGATGAAGTTGTTATGAATCGTTGAAGCTAAGTTCTTTGTTACATGTTGACTTGCTTAGAATGATGAAATCACTATAGTAAATTCATGAAGTTAATTGACTTGGCTAGTGATAATATCACAGTTTTATTTATGCCAACAAATTGGCTAGCAATATATTGTCCAAAAGTTGAATAGAATTGTCTTACTATGTTATTTCTGAAATGTGATATAGAATTGGCTAATGACTAAGTTAAACCAAATTAAACATGACCAATGTAACTATTAATTCATAAAAAAGGGTATGCCAATCATTGGGACAAGTCCCAACATACCCTTTCAAAATGAACTATTAAGATAAGTAAGTACATTGAACAAAGTTTATAATGTTCATAAAGAGTGGTATAAAGCTACCAAATATCATTGAACAAGGCAAGGTGAGTAATGACATAGTTAAAAGTTTAAGAATTATGAAGGTTACCAGAATGACGTGTTAAAAGAAGTGAGACGAGTCACTCACACCTAGACAATTTTGTTAAAGATACTCTCATAGGAGGGTGTTAATAATCGTGAGAAAAGTTTCATTAACACCATGATGATAATGTAGGCTTAAATTCACATTTCATCAAATAAAGAAAGGGATGACCGGTTATTCAAAGAGTTAAGTAAACTCATAAATAGAAGCAAGCTTCCATAATGTTTGAGTTAGCTCTAAAATTTATAAAGAAAACAAAAGAAGTTGTGTAAAGCACCGATAGACTAGCAATGAGCTTGTGCCAGCAAATGTAAGCCTCATGAGATGAGGCTCCATCAAGGTGGATAAGAGTTTCCAAAAATATCCTAGTGTTCGAACTATGTTTCTAGCATAGGAACTAGCCAGTGGATTCCACCTAAGACAGCTAGGTATAATGCGGTTTCAGTTTGACCGGTGAAACAACCCCTTTTCGGTTTGGGACAGATACTGGATTTAATGTTTAGCTCACATGATCTATGTCGGTTAAATGCTCAAGAAACTATTCGGTTCACTTTAGACGTGAACCACCTTTTTCGGGTGTGGGGAAGACACTGGACTTGGTTTCACTTTAGCCGATGAACCACCCATTTTCGGTGTGGGGCAGACACTGAATTTCATGTTTAGCTCACATGATCTAGGTTCACTTTGATCGGTGAACCACCCCTTTTGGGTGTGGGGCAGACACGGTATTTTATGTTAGCTCGCATTATCTTAATGCTAAAGATTTATATAATAAAGTAAGAAAGAAAGAATAAGAAATGTAAGTTCAAAGTGAGCTAAGAAAGCAAGAGCTTAAGTATGTCAAATTATATGTGGTTGATAAGAATGAAGTTTTATCAAGTTATTGGCTTGTGCCAAATCAAGATATATGCTCCAATATCTTCACATTATTCAAATGATCAAATAATGGGCATAGCCAAATAAAAATTCGCTTATAATGACTTCTTATATTATGCCAATAAAGGGGAGTAAAACATAATGGCTAATCAATGCCCCATAATATTCATAATATGAAAATGATGAAATAAGTGTCCTAGCCAATAAAGATTGGCTTATAAAGATTTCATTCCCAATTTAACAAGAATGAAAAGTATAACTTGTACTAAGGGTAGGCAAATCATTTCCTAGTCCTTTGGATTACTTGCTCGATTCATTGTAGGTATGGGACTATAATGAATCATTGAACTTGTAAGTAAGAAATAGAATTAAGCAGATCCTTGAACTACACAACTACAAGAAGAAAAAGACTGAAAAATAAACTGTCCTGCGGGAAGACATCTCGGGTTTGAGAGGAGCAAATTTATAATTTTTCGTTCAAGGTGTTCTAAAATTCTGTTCATGATTCAAGGTCTATGTTCATATGGAAAATGTGTTCTGTGCTTTGAATGCATCAAAATATATCATATTCATATCATAATTCACAAATAACAAATTAAGGAAGTTTAGTGACTTCACTTTACAAAAATGGCATGTTGTTATAGGAAAAGCTTTCCTTGATCATGCATACTCCTTACGTGCATATAGTCATACTTAGTGCAAGTGTGTACTAATCCTAAACTATTACTATTTTATAGGCGAAGGTCAGAGAGAAGATTGAAGACTCATTTAGATGTTCGGATTAGTTATCTCCAGACTTTGGTAGGTTCTTGAGTTCGAGGATGCTACATTTAGTATTCTATCTTAGTACATTAGACATAGCTAGTGGATGTTGTCCCTAGCGTTTCAGTTCAAACATTTTATTCAAAGCTTGGTATTAAGGCTGTTTTGCAAACTATTACGATATATTGGTTCTTTCATTTGAATTGTTTAATCGATTGTAGATGGTTGTTTAGTTTGAGCTTATTAGAATATCACTCTATATAGTAACTATATGAAGTCTATGTATACTTCATTATGTTCTAAAGGTTTTAAATTTTCCGCAAATTTAACTATAAGATTGTGATGAAAGATAAGAAGAGGTGTGTCTGCGACCTCTCAGAGGTTAACGACGCCGGTTGCATTCGGAATTTAGAATCCGACAGTCACAGCTAGGACACAACCCATGTAGGCACATGGTTAAGGAATATAAATGGCTTGTATATACTCTAATCTTCTCCTCAAGTAGAGACACATTATACTCTAGTCTTCTTCTCAAGTAGAGCTACAACCCATAACATATTCACTCGGTGCTAGCCTTTGTTCTCATAGAGTAAGTTCAATAAAAAAGGGAATATGAAAAGGTACCATCTCTTAGTAATAACGTAGTCATAATGCACCTACCTAATATGGGTCCACTAGGGCTGCCACTGAATGATCTATAAGGATAGATCATTCTTAACCTTCTTTGTACATAATAGGTTCCACATATTAGTGGTGCTTAGAAGGGCACCATCTTAGGTCTGCCAATCCTTGATTTTCATTCTGCATTTATTCAAACACATACAAGACAAAGGTGCATAATCCTACTAAGTCAAGCATATTCATATACTTGACATACATCAAGTATAGGGACATAGTCTACCTAAAAAGACAAACATCCCTTTACATTATCACATATATAACTTCATTCAAGAAGCAAATAGGGATAACTAAATAATTTCTAGTCACCCTACACACATCTATAGAATTATTAACATAACTCAATATAAGGTTCATATAGTCAGCTAGGAAGATCCACACTTCAACATCAAGTATAAACATATAAGGCATAACTATAGCCTATCATGATCACATCCAATCATAAGAACACATACTTGACTTCATTGATGCACATAGGTCATATAGACCTTCACAATGATAACATATCATATATATACAACATGACAATATCATGATACATTAATTAATCCCGACAAGTCCATGTTCAATACAATTTCATAATGTAATGCCGACGAGGCCACATTATTTGCAAGTATAAAACATAGTCACTGCCACCATAAGTGGACCATACAAAACATCATAATTGAATCACCTATACTAAACAAAATAGTAAGTGTTAGGTCAACATACCACCAATCAAATTTTGACAACTCCAATCCATAGCCAATTCAACCAATCCAATACACCAAGGCTCTTACCAATAGCCATAGTCACCAATACAATCCAATAATCAAACTATTTGTTATATCAAGATAATATATAAACCATCCAAATAAAGCATCCTATAAACAATTCTAACATAATTATAAATATATTAATAACCCATAACAATCTACATACGAATCCAATACTATTAAGTTATGATCAAATCACCCTTATTAGAGCCAAAATAGGAGTTCATGATTTTCATGGGTTCATATTAATTTTAACGGAAAAGGGCCTAAAATACCCTTGAAGTATTGAAAATGGTACAAAATTACTCTTCATCCACCTATTGGCTCCAAAATGCCCTTTTCATCCACCTATTTGGTCCAAAATACCCTTGTCATCCACCTTTGGGTTCAAAATTAACCACTTCTTTGATTTTTTAAAATTAAATTCTTTAAAAACTTTTTAAAATACTTGTCGTTCAACTTTTGGTTATAATTTAATTTATTAATATAATTTATAAATCAACCCACTACCCACTCATTACTAACTAAACCCAACCCAAGTAATAATCCAACTATGATATAAAAATCGTCATAAACACTACTAAAGCACAATGAAATTATATATTCCTGAAAATGACATCTAAAATTATCTGAATCCGAATAGAAGCTCCAATTAAATTTAGATTGAGCTGCTTATTTAGGAGGACACTTTCAATATGATTGATTGAATTTAGAAATTTATGATTAAAGGTAAAGAAGTAATACATCCCGAATTAATTCATGCACTTTTTAAAAATATAATTTTACAAATACTTATGATTTGTTTTAAAATCTTTAATATATTATTTTGAAAAAAAGTTACCTATGAAGTAACATCACATAATTGAGACGTAAGAATAATTAAGATGAACATAGTGTGACTTTTAAGTTTATCGATAATTTTTATTTAGACACTTGAATGTATGATAATTTACTTCTGAGATAGTTTCGCCTCAAATTTTTAAAAACACTCAATTGGCAGTAGATTTTCTTTTGCTGCATTAATAATGTGACGGGTTTAT
This sequence comes from Solanum pennellii, assembly GCF_001406875.1. NCBI lineage: Eukaryota > Viridiplantae > Streptophyta > Magnoliopsida > Solanales > Solanaceae > Solanum > Solanum pennellii. The sequence continues at coordinate 24,038,765 of NC_028648.1, read as the reverse complement.
TAATTTGGAGGGGTTTAATTAGTTTTGGGTGTGTAGTAGATTAATTTATAAATTATACTAATAAATTATATTATAACAAATAGTTGAGTGCCACGTATTTTTAAAAATATTTAAATAGCTTAAACTTAAAATCGTTAAGTTAGTGGTCAATTTTGAACCAATAGGTGGATGACAACGGTATTTTGGATCCAATAGGTGGGTGAAAAGGGTATTTTGGATCTAATAGGTGGATGGAGGGTAATTTTGTACCATTTCTAATACTTTAAGGGTATTTTAGGCCCTTTTCCGTAATTTTAATCTAAAATCATCCAATTAACATATATTATATGATAAAACATTGTTTCAAATCGTTTCATGCAAGAACCCATGGCTAAAAGTTTGAAGTAGGAGAATTTATGTTTTGATCATCTTTGAAACCATTTGGAATTGACTCCTTAAATAGAAGAGAATTCAAGGATGAATAACCAAAACTTAGTTGTGATGAAAATCCCACAAGATTGATGGAGAAAAATAATGGAAATTTTTCTTATTCCTTGGAGTTTCAAACCTTCATCAATCGAGGTTTTGGAGAAAGGAATCGAGAGACTTTGTTTTGAGTAGAGGGTTTTGCTTTAATTGGTGACTTTATGGGCTTAAAGAGACTTAATAACCGTCAATAACTCATCACAAAAATTACCCAAAAGACTCCTGCGCTTACTAGACATTTCAACAAATTAAAATTTCATTTAAAAAACGACGCAATCAAAACTGGGAGTTCACTACGCGTCGTGGAGACCTTTTCAAATCTTGGTTCTGGAAAATTTTGAGACATAATAGTTTGTGACATACCCGTGTTGCAGGTCAAGATTTTTTCCCATTCAGTTCCAGCTGCACGATGTACAACCACTGCCACATCTTGGCTGGCGCGGCAGCTTGAATTGGTAATGTTTTGGTCCTCCTCAAGGACCCTTAGGCTGGTCTTGGAGCTTCATTCTAGGACATTTAGACCCTTTACATGTATTCTATGCGTAGGAACAATCGGTACTCAAATTCACCCTCAAACTATTCCCTAAAATTGCACTACAAAACACTATGACACACTAGTTCAACTTCGACTAGTTTACGGACGTCTTGGACGTTTATGGACGTTTGACCTCCAAAAACTTCCAAACTTTATATAATTCCTCTAAAAAAATTATTAATCATTTTAATACTTTAAACCATCATGAAAAACATGTTAGTCTCTATTTTCACCTAGCTCATTTTTTTGGGATGTTACAAGCTTAATTTCTTATGAGTTGAAGTGTGTGTTATTCCTATGTGTGCAATCGGAATTCATTGTATGTCTAACTTAATGATTAAATTATGAGCATGCATAAAGTTGGAAAAGGTTGTTCCTTCATGTCACATCCGGGTTTACCCCTAGACGTAACCGGCATCGTCGTCCTTTTAAAGAACTAAGACTAGGATCTTAGTTTCATGTCATTACATTCATAGGTTGAAAAATGTGGAAAAATTTAAAACTTTCATTAGTACTACATGGAGGTTTACATAGATATCTAGTATACATAGACCCTTCGTATAGGAAGGTTACATAGACTTCTACTTTTATTGCACATGCATATATACAAATATAGAAATAGTCTCAACGATTGTCTCATCTCATACCATCTTAATGAATATCACAATATGGCATAGCCGTTACATCAATTCAACAAGACCATGTTGTAACACCTTGAAAATCCAAGACTCATGGTAAAGCCTAACATAGGTGTCATAAAGTCTAAGCATTGTTTCTATGTCCGTTACTAAAGAATCTAGGTCATTTAGAAGGTTTAAGAACAAAAACGTCCAGAGACGTCCGGGAAGTTTGCTCAAAAGGATGTTGGTGTGACTTAGCCTTTTGACTAACTTTTAGTAGTTGGAAACGTACGAAAAATGGGTTAAAAGGTAGCTAATGGGTGTTTGAGTTGTTTCATGATTGAAACTTTTGGGTACGAATCCCCAAGGCCCTACAAAGGGCCCTTGATGAGGACCCTACATTTTGATGCAGCATTGCCTGACAGTGTGAATAGACAGGACAGACGATGTTCCATGCATGGATCGACGTGGTGTCGAGGCCACTGTCGTCCCAAACTTAGAAAGATTCTTTATGGCCCTTGTTTACCTAGATACTGTTACACACGAATGAAGGGGTTGAAGAGGCGTCAGTGGATCGAAGGGGCATCGAGGCCACCGTCATCCCACACTTAGAAATTGGAGGAAGCCCTTGCTTGAAAAGTCTATGAAAGAGACGACAGAGTGCAGGATAGAGGAGGGGGGTTGTCTGTCGACTCAGCGATGGACTGTTGATCAGGGTCTCGTCGGTGAGGGTCGAGTTTCACTGATAAATTATAAATGACTTCATTTAATTAATTAAGTTGTTTATGGGTTAGTTAAGGTTTAAAGGGAGACTAATTAGGTTGATTAATCTTCTCTATAAATACCCTTAACCCTCATTAACCTAAAGACAACTGTCAAAATACACTCTATTCCTTCTCTCTTATTTCTCTCTCTACATAAACTCACCATTGAAGTCTAGCAAGAACTTGGGTTTGGGGGCTAGAAAAAGGGTGGATTATTCATCAAATTATTGAGAAACATTAAGGTATGGGTTCTATTCACCTTTGTTATTCTTTCCTCAAAGGATTCCTTCAAAATAGATTTCAAAAAGTTGAGTTTTCTTATGGGTTTCATTCAATAACGAGATTGAAGTCATGGATTGAATTGTTAATGAATTCTTAGGGCTATATTGAATATATTTACATGTAATTCAACTTGTTTATGGTTTAGTCTAATTGAAGAATGTGATCCTCTACCCCTAACCCTAGGTAGTGATCTTGACCTATGTTGTATGGTGATCATTCAATTGAGTTGGTTGTTGATTGGATTGCTATCCTATGGTTCTATTATGGTAAAATAAAGATTAATTATAGGCATATCATGCTATTTCTTTAGATGTAATTTAGGTTATGAATTGTAATTTGAAATTTACCTATGTATCTTGTCTCAAGTTGTGATCTAATGATTAATTGTGTTATATAGATGCAATTGGACTTGTTATTCTATTGGTTATCATTGTGCTATGATGTTACTCCTCAAGTTGGGTTGACCTTTGGATTGATGGTAAGAATTTGATGATAGACTATGAAAAAGACTTGGTAAGTCTTAGAATCTCTATCTTTAGTTCCAATTGTGATTAATTGTTGTTAAGCCATCATATTACATTGGAGTATGCCTTATACTAGGATTATACGGTGGTATGATGTTTAATTGAAATATCTTGACTATGTTGTGAGGTTTATTAAGGTGTATGTATTATAAAGGTTGTGAAAACTATCAATGAACCTTAATAGGTTATGAAATGCTAAATTGTTAACCTCACTTATGTGAATTGGGATGAAAGGACGTATACTCATACAATTCTTTATGAGCTATTGATGATGATTATTATTATACAAGGGGTAGACCCTATGGCGTAAATTAAGTTATGATTGATAATTAAAGGCTCAAAGACAGTTCAAGAAGGGACTCTAGCTTATTACCAAGTGAACTAGATGGAGAAGTGTCCTTTCCCACATAGGGAAGGTAGGAACACTACATTACTCTTGAGATTGGAGACTATAATTCATGGCGCATAAAGAGGGTCCCAACTAAATCTCTTAGTTCTTGAACTATGTTTCCCTATAGGAATACTAGCTAATGGATCCACGTAGTTGTTATGTTTTATGTTTACGTACTACCTTGGCAAGTAGTTCGCCTTCTTTCGGTGTAGGGTTTTATGACACCAGATTCCACACTAGCTCATGTGGTCTATGCCGGTTAGGGAAAGATGTTCCCAAAAGGTAAAACGAATGAAAGGACTTGAACTCTTACTTGGATAACCTAAGGGGTATAGCTTAGTCTAGGTAGGGGTATGGGACTCTACCTAGACATTGAACTAGTTAGTTTTTAGGGGAGTCTTAGGAGGAGTTTCTTATATGTTTATGTTATGATAATATATGATATATATATATATATATATATATATATATACATACTATGATTGGTATCCTAATTATTATTTTTTTTTTTGCATTTTTAGTAATTCAAAAGAAAAGAGGATCATATTTGAATCATTTCATCATCAATTATATTAATTTCTTCTCTTAATATAATATATCATAACTAATATTATTATTTACTATATTATTTCCTTAAATAAATTTTTTAATTTTTATTTATTTAAAAAATAAGTTATTTATATTTAATAATAATAGCTAAAATAAAAAATGCAACGTTACC
>NC_028648.1:24011679-24034374 GCF_001406875.1 Solanum pennellii | reverse complement strand
ATATATATATATATATATATATATATATATATATATGTGATGACCATGTCATATTTTTGATACTATATGTTTATTTGTTTATTTATGAAAATGCCTGGGATTATTATGATAATACGAGATAAAATTTAAGCCTAAATGTCATGATATGTAAAGTTGGACATTGGTCATGTTTTCTTGTTGAGGATACTTAATTGAGTAAGGGTTTGGGGCTTTGCTTGGTCATTGCATTGGTTGACTTATCAGGACATGTGAGTAGTTGTCTTGATTATTATGATATGTTTAAATGTTATTGATTCTTGTGATATTATTCTTGATGTTTGGATAGTAGTAAATCATTATTCCAAGTGTGTTGGGATAAGTATTACTTTAGTAAGCATGTTTGGTTGATCAATATGACATACTTGACTTTTCATTAAGCCTAAAAGGGGTAGAATGTCATGCTTTGATAAAAAGTCCCCTTTAACATGTTTTTTGTGTATGTGTATAAGATCTCATACTCAGTACATGTGGAGTACTAACCCTATTTTCTTCCCTTGTCCCAAACATTTTAGGTTCCGGTCAATGAAGAATTTGGAAGGCGATATTGTTGAAGGCTTGGATTCTTCCTTTTATCCAAGTAGGGTAGGTCCTCAACTTTCGAGGGCAATGCCATCTTCTAGCTTTGCATTTTATGATGAGCTTATTGACTCTATGATTTCTTTCGTTGTTATTTGAATATTGTACTTCCGTATGACTTATACATGGTCTTGTTGAATTGATGTAAGGGCTATGCCCATATTGTGACATCCGTTTAGATGGTATGAGGAGAGAGAATCGTTGAGACTATTTCTATATTTTTATATATATATGTGCAATAAAAGCAGAAGGCTACGTAACCTTCCCATATGAAGGGTCTATGTATACTCGAAATGAATATATATTATGTGTATGTACAGGTCTATGTAGACCTTCTAGTAGAGATAATAAACGTTTTAAATCTTTCCATATTTTTCAACCTATGAATGTAATGACATGAAACTAAGAGTCTAGTTTTAGTACTTAAAAAGGACGATGACGCCGATTACGTCTAGGGGTAAGCCCGGATGTGACAAACTTGGTATCAGATCATGAGGTTGAATACCGTTGAGTTATGTCTCTTTCTCTACCATGTTAATGCAAGTTTGTATTCATAATTGTGAAGCGCGCCACACTTATGAGTAGGAACCTATATGATGCTTAGGAATCACTCTCTTTCTTGAAAATCTTATATCGTGCCAATATGATATATTTATAGTGTGCTTTTGCATTTAATCATACATCTTCACTTATATGAAGCATGAACACTCGAAGGAATGTGACTCGAAGACTTGAGGAGGAAGTTGATAATGTGGGAGCTCCTCCCCATGATGAGCAATATCCTTACACTTGATGAGAATGCCAATGTTGATCAAGCCCCGGTTAACCCTCCACCGATGACGGACGCGGAGATAAGGGCTATTCTTACTCAAATGGCTCAAGCCATGACTACCCAAGCACAAGTCGGGACGGTTCAAGCCCAAGAGATGACAACTCAACCCAATTGGGTTATTGCTCCTCGTCCTCATCAACAAGTAACTTCTATGGCTTCCTCTCTAAGAGACTTCACTCGGATGAACCCTCCTACTTTCTATGGGTCTAAGATTAATGAAGACCCACAAGAATTCCTTGATGAGGTCTACAAGGTGCAATATGCTATGGGGGTGATTTAAAGTGAGAAGGTCGAGTTGGCCTCATATCAACACAAGGATGTTGCTCAAAGTTGGTATGTTCAATGGAGGGACAATAGGTCGTTGAGGGATAGTCCTGTGACTTGGGAGATCTTTAACGCAGATTTTGTAGATCGGTTCTTCCCTAGTGTGATGAGGGAGGAGAAAGTGACGGATTTCATCAATCTTCTCCAAGGAGGGAAGAGTGTTCATGATTATCTTTTAGAATTCATTAAGTTGTCCAAATATGCTCCTTCTTTAGTCTCCGATCCTAGAGACTAAATATGCCGTTTTGTGACGGGGGTGTCGGAAGACTTACAAGAGGAGTGCGAATCAACCATGCTACATGACAACATGAACATTTTCCATCTTATGGTTTATGCAAGAAGGGTTGAGGAGGCAAGATCTAAGAGAAAAAGTAGAGATCCTAAGAGGGCTAGGTCTTTTGATGGAGGCTCCTCAAAGAATAGGCTTGAAATACAAGATAAGACTCATGTTAAGAAGCGGGGTTCAAATCAAGTCCCTACCAAATTCCCAAGAGCTAGTGGTGATAGGGTGTCCAACCCTAAATTAAGAAGGGAAAAGGTTCTAATTCATCAAGGAGAAGCCAACTTGTGGAAAGTTTGGTAAAACACACTATGGTGATTACCTTAAGGGGACAGATAATTGCTTTAGTTGTGGCAGGAGTTGTCACAAAAATAGAGATTGTCCAAACTTGAAGAGTCATGACAAGGGTAGTGGCAAGTCTCAAGGAAGTGGTTTTAGTGATGCTCCCATGAAGAACCGCTTGTATGATCTCCGCTCAATGGGTGAGCAAGAGACCTCTCCCGATGTGGTAACCGGTATGTTAAAAATCTTTACTCTTGATGTATATACTTTACTTGATCCGAGTGCTACTTTGTCCTTTGTTACACCACTAGTATCTAAAAAGTTTGATGTTTTACCCGATATTTTACATGAGCCTTTTCTAGTGTCTACTCCGGTGGGAGAGTCGGTTGTTGATAAAAGATTCTATCACAATTTTCCTATTTCATTGCCTAATAGAGTTTCTTATGTTGATCTGGTAGAATCGATATGCTTAATTTTGATATTATATTGGGTATGGATTGGTTGCATGCATGTTTTGCATCTACTATTGTAGGACAAGAGTGGTGAGGTTTAACTTCCCAAATGAACCCTTTGTTGAGTGGAAGGGCGGAAATTCTATTACCAGAGGTTACATCATATCTTGTCTAAAAGCATGTAAAATGATCTCAAAAGGTTGTCTCTATCACATAGTAAGAGCCCAAGATTTGAATTCCTAAATTCCTCCTATTGTGTCGGTTCCTGTAGTGAATGAATTTCCAGAGTTTTTCCTAATGACCTTCTCGGTATTCCTCCCGAATGGGAAATTTATTTTGGTATCAATTTGCTACCGAAAATAAATCCCATTTCAACCCCTCCATATTGGATTGCTCCGGCCGATTTGAAAGAGTTGAAGGCTCAAACTAAAGGATTTGCTTGACAAAGGCTTTATAAGGATTATTATATCTCCATGGGGTGTTCCAGTGTTATTTGTCAAAAAGAGGGATGGGTCTTTGAGAGTGTGTATTGACTACCGCCAACTCAACAAGGTCACCATTAAGAATAAATACCCTCTCCCTCAGATTGATGACTTATTTGACAAACTCCAAGGGGCGAGTTACTTTTCAAAGATAGACTTGAGGTCGCTGTATCATCAACATAGGATGAGAGGGGAGGATGTACTGAAGATGGCATTTCGAACTAGGTATGGGCATTATATGAGTCTTGTTCATGTCTTTCGATATCACAAATGCTTCAGCGTCATTCATGGACCTTATGAATAGAGTATTTTGAAATTACCTAGATTGGTTTGTCATTGTCTTCATTGACAATATCTTGGTATACTCGAAGAATGAGGATGATCATATGTGTCATTTGAGGGTAGTATTGCACACCCTTAAAGAACATCAATTGTATACAAAATATAGTAAGTGTAAGTTTTGGTTGAGATCGGTTACTTTTCTTTGCCACATCATTTCTAGTAAGGGAGTTGAAGTAGACCCAAGGAAAACGAAAGTGGTGAAAAATTGTCCTAGATCATTGAGTCCAACTAAATCAGGAGTTTCTTGGGTTACTATCGGAGGTTCGTGGATGGTTTCGCGTCTATTTTGACTACTTTGACCCAAAAGAGTAAAGAGTTTGAGTGGTCGGAGGCATGTGAGTAGAGCTTCCAATTATTGAAAGATAGGCTTACTTTCGCTCCAGTGTTGACCTTATTGGAGGGTACAAAGGGTTTTGTGGTGTATTGTGACGCGTCCCGAGTGGGTTTGGGGTGTGTGCTTATGCAAAACGGGAAAATGATAGCTTATGCCTCTAGGCAACTAAAGGTACATGCGAGGAATTATCCCACTCATGACCTTGAATTAACGGCCGTGGTGTTTGCTTTGAAAATTTGGAGGCATTATTTGTATGGGGTTCATGTGGATGTTTTTACCGATCATAAGAGTCTCTAATATGTTTTACCCAAAATGAGTTAAATCTCTGACAAAGAAGGTAGCTTGAGTTGTTGTAATATTATGATATGAGTGTCATTTATCACCCCGGCAAGGACACTCATATCATTAATCTTTCAACATCAAGTCACCTTCTTTGTCGGAGAGTCAACTTTTTTGGGTAAACACATATTGGAGACTCTTATGATCCGTAAAAATATCAAAATGAACCCCATACAAGTGATGCCTCCAAATATATAAAGGAAACGCCACGGCCGCTAATTCAAGGTTATGAGCGGGGTAATTTCTCTCATGTACCTTTAGTTGCCTAGAGGAATAAGCTATGACCTTCTCGTGTTGCATAAGCACAAACCCCAATCCCACTCAAGATGCATCACAATACACCACAGAACCCTTTGTACCCTCTGGTAAGGTCAACACCGGAGTGGAAGTAAGCCTATCTTTCAACAATTTGAAGCTCTTCTCACATGCCTCCAACCACTAAAACTTTTTACTCTTTTGGTTCAAAGTAGTCAAAGGAGACAAAATGGACGCGAACCCATCCACGAACCTCCGATAGTAACCTGCTTAACCCAAGAAATCCTAATGTCTGTCAAAGTCAATGGTCTAGGCCAGCTTTTCACCGATTCCATTTTCCTGGGGTCTACCTCAACGCCCTTACTAGAGATGATGTGCCCAATAAAGGTCACCGACCTCAACCAAAACTTACACTTACTATATTTGACATACAATGGATGTTCTTTATGGGTTTGCAATACTACCCTCAAATGACACATATGATCATCCTCATTTTTCGAATATACCAAGATATCGTCAATAAAGACAATGACAAATGAATCTAGCTAATTTCAAAATAATCTATTCATTAGGTCCATAAATGCTGCCGGAGAATTAGTTCGAAAGACCGTCTTTCATATATCCTCCCCTCTCACCCTAAGTTGATGATACCCCGACCTCAAGTCTATCTTTGAAAAGTAACTCGCCCCTTGGAGGTTGTCAAATAAGTCATCAATCCGAGGGAGAGGGTATTTACTCTTAATGGTAACCTAGTTGAGTGGGCGGTAGTCTATACACATTGTCAAAGACCCATCTTTCTTTTTGACAACTAGCACCGGAGCACCCCATGGAGATATCCTAGGCATTATAAAGCCTTTGTCAAGCAAATCCTCGAGTTGAGCCTTCAACTCTTTCAACTTGACCGGTGTCATCCGATAAGGAGGGATTCATATGGGACTTGTATACGTTAGGTAATCAATGCCAAAGTCAATTTCCCATTCAGGAGGAATACCAGGAAGATCGTTAGGGAAGACCTCTTAAAGCTCACTCACTACGGGTACCGACTCAATGGAGGAATTTTGGAATCCACATCTTGGACTCTTACTATGTGATAAAGACAACCCTTTGAGATCATTTTACATGCTTTTAGACAAGATATGATGCGACCTCTAGGAATAGAATTCCCACCCTTCAACTCAACAATGGGTTCATTTGGGAAATTAAACCTCACAACTCTTGTCCTACAATCAATAGTAGCAAAACTATCATGAAACCAATCCATACCAAAATTATATCAAAATCAAGCATATCTTGTTCCACTAGATTTACATAGAAACTCTATTGGGCAATGAAATAGGATAATTTGATAGACTCTTTTAGCAACAACCGACTCTCCCACCGGAGTAGACACTAGAAAATGCTCATGCAAAATATCAGGTAAATTTCAAACCTTTTAGCTTTTAGGGGTGTAACAAATGATAAAGTAGAGAAGGGATAAAGTAAGTCATATACATCAAGAGAGAAAACATTCAAGATATAGGTCACCACATCGGGAGAGTTCTCTTGCTCACCCCTAGAGCGAAGAGCATAGAAGCGGTTCTTCTTTGGAGCATCACTAGATTCACTTTCTTGAACTTGGTCACTAACCTTGTCTTGACCCTTCAAGTTTGGAAAATATTTCATTCTGTGACCACTCTTACCACAACTAAAGAAATTATCCGTCCCCTTAAGTCAATCAATATAGTGTTTTTTGCCACACTTTCCACAAGTTGGCTTCTTTTTTAGTGAATTAGTACCTTTTCCCTTCTTGAATTTAGGGTTACACACCCTATCACCACTAGCTCTTGGGTATTTGGAAGGGACTTGATTTGAAACCCGCTTCATAAATTTAGGCTTGTCTTGTATCTCAAGCCTATTCTTTGAGCAACCTCCATCAAATGACCTAGCCCTCTTATCATCTCAACTTTTTCTCTTAGCTCTTGCCTCCTCAACCCTTCTTGCATAAACCATAAGACGTGAAAGGTTCATGTTGTCACGTAGCATGGCCGATTGGCACTCCTCTTGTATGTCCTCCGACACCCTCGTCACAAAAAGGATCATTTGGTCTCTAGGATTGGATACTAAATAAGGAGCATATTTGGAAAACTTAATGAATTCCAAAGAGTACTCATGGACACTCTTCTTTCCTTGGTGAAGATTGATGAACTCCGTCACTTTCTCCTCCCTCATCTTTCGAGGGAAGAACCAATCTAGAAAATCCACCTTAAAGATCTCCCAAGTCACCGAACCACTTCTTAACGACCTATTATATCTCCATTGCACATAGAAAGTTTGAGTCACATTCTTGAGTTGATATGAGGCCAACTCTGGCTTCTTACTTGAAGAGATCCCCATAGAATACAGTACCTTGTAGACCTCAGAGAGGAATTCTTGGGGGTCTTCATCAACCTTAGACACATAGAAAGTAGTAGGGTTCATCCGACTGAACTCCGTTAGATGCGAAGCCATAGTAGTTACTTGTTGATGAGGACGGGGAGCAATATCCCGATTGGGTTTAGCCATCATAGATTGAGCTTGACCCGTTGGGCTTGTGCTTTAGTAGTTATGGCTTGGGACATTTCAACAAGAATAGCCCTCATCTCCGCCTCCGTCATAGGTGGACGGTTAGCCAGAGCTTGATCAACATTAGCATTCCCCTCAAGTGGAGGAACTTGTTCATTATGAGGAGGAGCTCTCACATTAGCAACTTCCTCCGAAAGTCTTCGAGTCGTATTCTTTCGAGTGTTGATGCTTCGTATAAGCAAAACAATAGGATTAGTTTCAAAAGCACACCATAAGTATACTTTATTGGCACGATTGATTCCTAAGCATCATATAGGTTCCTACTCATAAGTTTGGAGCTCTTCACAATTATGAATACAAACCTACATAGACGTGGTAGAGAAAGTGTCACGACCGGAATCTGGACCCCAGACGAGATCGGCGTTGTTGAATTCTTAGAGGTTGCAGACAAGCCTACATTCGTCATTCTTACTTCATCTAGGTTAATTTTAGCGAAAAATTTGGAACTTTTTATTTCTTAACATACATACTAATCAATCTATTAGATTCATATTTGTTCACCATCAACCATCTAACATTCAGATCATCAAATGAAAGAAATAGTTTGATATTAAAATTAATGTATACTTGCCAAAATGGCACCAATACAATGTCTGAACAAAAGCGGAAAGAAACGGTAGTGGAATATACTCCACTAGATCAATCCTATAACTAAGGTAGAATATAAAGGGCAAGAATCCTCGAAAGCATGAGGGACTACCAAGTCCGGATGAATGCTACATGTCCGGATAGTTTCAGCGTCAACCTATATCTCTAGCATCCACCTGTGCCTGCACCTAAAATTGTAGAGTTGTATGGGGTTAGTACACATTTGTACTAAGTATGGGTATATGAAAGTACACACCAAGGACATGTAAGAACAACTCTTTCCTAACAACATGATTATGGAAAGTCAAGTCAGTGGACTTGCCAAATTGGGATTAGGAAAGTTACTGTGCTTTCCAAATTTTGATTAGGAAAGTGAGTGAGCTTTGCTAATTTGGATTAGCAAAGTCATTCCATGCGAGTAACATGCATCATCATACTTATCATATTGCACACAACAAATAACATATTGCACATAACAGATAACATATTGCATATAGCGCATAACATTTTTCATATCATTCGTTCATATGCCATGAGACCTTGAAATCATGGACTTGACATTAAGACTTCCCATAATGAGGGGTCAAAATATGAGATCTCAACTAGGGAGTCTGCTTTAGCAAACATAGAGTCTGTTTCTTTCATTGATACGTACTTCATTTCATTTCATTTATGGGCAAGTGTAAACACCGGCTATACCTAGGATATAGTTTAAGACTTTCATCGGATTCATTGTGAAATGACCAAGAATGACCTCATATCATTACTTGAGTCTAACTCACCTTTTGATTATCCTATTCTAACACCTTTGGTATCATTCGTTTCATTATGTGCATCATTTGAGGCTGGCCTCATTCATTCATTGGGAACTTTAACTTTAACCGACATAGATCAGGTGAGCATCATGAAATCCAGTGTCATGAAACCGCACACCAAAAAGAGGTGGAATCACTGGCCAAATTGACCCAAAACATGCTAGCACACATGGGGATTGATCCCCGCCATATCCCTATATTGACAGTAGAGGTTCAAAGACTAGGAGATATAAGGAGACCATACCCGGCATGGCGGACAGTCTCATCTCATGAGAGTTATGTGAACCTCCGCCCTTCCCGAAAGAAGGCAGCACCGCTCATATCTAGTCTATCAGTTCTCTGTATAAAGTTCCATTACATTCAACTCATACGTCATTGAAGCTGGCTTCTAGTATGAGGACATCATAGCTCAAAAGACGATTTCTCATCTCATCATTAGTATTAAGTTAATCTCATTACTTTCATTCGAGTGTTCATAGAGACTGGTCTCTTCAATCTCTTCATTAACTTTACACTCTCATAGGTGAGTACGTTTTGGTAACATTTACTTAGGCTCATTTGAGATTGCTCTCATCTGTTAGATTAGCCTCATATCATATTTTCACCACATTCATTAACAGTATCACATTTTCTCTTCATAATTACTCACCCCATTTTACGTGAATATTCATTTCATCATATACAATGCACTTGACCATTTAGTGTGTTTCACAATCTTACTTAACCCTTCTAGGGTTTCATCATTTCATTGTTCATTTCATCATTTATTTGTTCATTTATGTTCATTTCATCATACGCCAATGCACTTGGCCATTTAGTGTGTTTCACACTCTTACTTAACTCTTTTAGGGTTACATGATTTCATCACATACATCTTAGGTTCACTTACTTTTAAATGTATGCTAGACTTATGAGTCTAGACATACAAGCCATGGGGCTAAATTCATAGTTTGTCTAAGTGATTCATATTTACCCAAGATTTTGTGGTACAGGAGTTATGCATCTTGTAGATATGTCAAGATATTGATTTGGATCTTTAGAGGCAACATTCATTAAATATTTACTTACTTATTACTTATGTGTCAATAAAGAATTGTGCAAGGGAACCCAATTTTGAATCCCTTGGAGAACATTTAATCTTATTTTAAACTTAATAATTGCATTTTTCAGATTTGGGGGGCCCTAGTTCGATCCCCATCAACCCCATAATATTTCATCTCTTTTTCTCCTTTCCTTTTCGTTTAAGTCAAGGAGGTTGTGGGTTCAATCCCCCACAAGCTTATTATTTTTATTTTAATCTATCTCATAAATTTCTCACCTATCCAAGAGGTTGTGGGTTCAATCCCCACTCTCCACATTTATTTTCTCCTACTCTCTCATCCATTCAAGAGGTTTTAGGTTCAATCACCATTCACAATATCTACTTTTCCTTCCATTTTTCTCACGAAATTTTCATTTATTGATGTCATGGGTTCAATCCTCAATGACATCACATTTAAACACAATTTAACGAAGCTCATTTTATAAAAAGTTGGCCTAGACTACAATTTCCAGTATGCTGGAAATTTAGTCTCCTCCAATCCATTTTTTTCTTAATCTTTTGTTGATTTTTGTAGCTTTCATGTAATGATATCTTGGGTTCAATCATTAGTGATCTCACTTATTTTACATTAATTTTTCATTGCATTTTGTACCCTTTTTTTAGACGAACCCAACATACCAAATGCTGGAAATTTGTTCACTATTTTCAGCTTCTTTTTATCATCATTCATACGTTAATTCTTAAGGCATTTCGTCGATCATTTGGTGCATCTTTAGGTGTAATATTTTTATGATTATATTCAGCCAAGAATTACCATTTCATCCAGCAATATTACACCACTTTTACACCTCATGATTTACACAAAGATTCGCAAAATAAATTCAATTATAAAAACATATAATTTTTTCACATACTTTCGGTTGACATAACTTAACATGCATACAATTCCTAACACATAATCAAGAACACATTATCACGAATATAAAACTTCTTACTTAAAATACCAGAAAACATACACATAACATCATATCTAACCTATTTCACATTGATGTCAAAGGGATACTAGGGACAAGGAGTTCGACAAGAACGGGAACAACACTAGTTTTCGAGTAGATTCATCTGAGCCTTAAGGGTCTCTTGGGAAATGAACCAAGAGTAAGAAAACCCATACCTGATTTCACGTCTTTCAACACTTAAAATTGCTGCCCATAAACCACCACCAATTCACGTCCACCAACAAATCTCATACCTCATCCGACTAGAAATTTGGTTAACTTTCGTTTCTTACATTAACTTTTTCGTTTGTATTTTTGTAAGTTCTTCAAGTGTGAAGAACTTTGTTTTTTTTTTCTGATTTGTAAAGTAGGGAGAAAAACGTGAAGTTGAGAGAGAATTAGACGTGAGAAAATAGATAGATATGTGAGAGAGAGAGATGTGAGGTAGTGTTCTCTTAGAGTAGGACTTTAGGCAAGACTTAGTCAAATAAAATATCTTAATTAATAATTGATAATTAATAATAAAAATCTGATTTTCCTTTTTCTTAAATAAGCTATTAAATATTAATTAATTAAATTAATTTACCAATTTAAATAAAACAAGTTAAATCATTGCTCCAACCTATGTTCAAACCCGGGTGGAGCAAGATTTTGCTAAAAGGGCAATTTCGTCCCTCTCTACCTAAAATACCCCTCAACCTTATTAATTAAATAATTAATTATATATTTAGGCTAATTACGATATTACCCTTAGACTGTAAAAAGACCATTTTACCCCTCTAGGCCCTCCAAACCTATGATTTACTCTTATTAAGTCCGATAAAGACTCCTCCAAGTAAATCTTCGTATTGGAGAGCCCTACATGGTTGGACCAAACCTTTCCTAGATCAACTAAGTCCCCAAGTTAATTGGCTTTTATGTAGGAAGGGATCCGAAGTCTGCTTATACGCGCATCAATCCGTGTGAACCCTGGTCCAATCATAGGGATTCTCGACACATTAAGTATCACTTAGTATATCCATTTTTAGGGTTGTTACATTATCCCCCCATTAGGAACATTCTTCCGCTAATGACACTACTCTTTACTAACAATAAGTAAGTCATCTATAGGACGTATGCATACATAGGTAATTCAATACTCCCCATTGGTGAATATTTGATTCACATATTAACATGATGGTGTATATCCTTAAAACATCTTAGTAGCTTCAAGTAGACTAATGAACTCTTTCCTAAATTTGTCTCCATCGAAGCATACAATATAAGTAAACATATAAGTCATACAAATCAGTAACCAACATGATTACTCAAACATATTAACATCATACTAGTTCATAAACACCATACACAGTCAGATACATGAAGGACTAATTAAGGCTAATCACCCGAGACTTCACCAGAATTGCCTTCCCCTACACCCCTAGACTTGACTGCGAAGAATCGTTGCCTCCTTTGAGCGTCTTCACTTGGACCATTAGGTTGAGCTCTGTCCTTCCCTTGTTCTTGACTTCTCCTATTCGGACAACCCTTCACCATGTGACCATGTTTGCCACAACTGTAACAAGCGTTAGAGCCCATAATACACTCTCCACCATGCAGTATGTCACACTTCCTACAAGGTGGCCTCTCATGAGTTGTAAAGTTTTACGAACATCAGAGAGTAATCCCTGACTGACACTGAGCCCAGCTTAAGGCTGATGAATTCTTCAACCTTAGCCTACTTCATTTATCTGGGAAATAACAACTATAAAAAATCCATCTTGAAAAGATTCAAAGTAATAGGACCTCCTTCTAAGGCCTTGCTATCCTGCCACACTTTATACCAGGATTGAGCTACATCCCTTAGCTGGTAGGATGCCAACTCAGACTTCTCCACATCAATCAAACCCTATAACCTGAGCTTGTAAAGTGAAAGCTTGGGCCATCTTTACCAGCATTGACATTATTTCTCCATTTGTCAACCCATCTGGGTTAATAGGCATAGCCTGGGAAGGAACGTGAATTACTCCAGCAATTGTTCCTTCAATCTCTCTGCCTGGTTTTATCCTTGTATACATCTTTTTGAAACATCAAGAATTGATGTTATATACGCTCTTAACACCAAGAAATCCTCCATTAGAGAAGGCACAATAAGATTAGAAGAAGGGAAATTCTCCTACGCACCATGCAGTCTCTAATTCAGGATGGTGGTGCACTTCACTACCATGACTTAGAAACTACTCAATATGGTTGATGTGAACTTATTATCCTCGGAATTTAACCTAGATCTCTGATACAAACTTTGTCACGACCAAAATCTATAACCCAGACGAGACCGGAGTCGCTGACCTCTCATAGGTCGCAAACAAGCGTACATACGTCATTCTTACTTCATCTAAGTTAATTTTAGCAGAAAATTTGAAACTTTTTGGTTCTTAACATACATACTAATCATTCTATTATATTCATAATTGTTCACCATAAACCACCTAACATTAAGATCATCAAATGAAAGAAATAGTTTAATATAAAATTAAATGTATACTTGCCAAAATGGCACAAATACAATGTCTGAACAAAAACGGAAAGAAATGCTAGTGGAACATACTCCACTAGCTCAATACTATAACTAAGCTAGAATACAAAGGGCAAGAATCCTCGAAAGCATGAGGGCATACCAAGCCCGGATGAATGCTCCACATCACGATAGTTTAAGCGTCAACCTGTAGCTCTAGCGTCCACCTGTGCCTACACCTAAAATTGTAGAGTTGTATAGGATTAGTACACACTTGTACTAAGTATGGTTATATGCATGTACACACCAAGGACATGCATGATTAAGAGCAACTATTTCCTAACAACATGATTATGGAAAGTCAAGTCAGTGGACTTGCCAAATTGGGATTAGGAAAGTTAGTGAGCTTTCCAAATTTTGATTAGGAAAGTGAGTGAAATTTCCTAATTTGCATTAGCAAAGCCATGCCATGAGAGTACCATGCATCATCATACTTATCATGATGCACACATCAAATAACATTTTGCACATAGCACATAACATATTGCATATAGCGCATAACATTTTTCATATCATTCGTTTATATGCCATGAGACCGTGTTATCATGGACTTGACATTAAGACTTCCCATAATGAGGGCTCAAAATATGAGATCTCAACTAGGGAGTCTGCTTTAGCAAACATAGAGTCTGTTTCTTTCATTGATACGCACTTCATTTCATTTCATTTATTGGCAAGTGTAAACACCGGCTATACCTAGGATATAGTTTAAGACTTTCATCGGGTTCATTGTGAAATGACCAAGAATGACCTCATATCATTACTTGAGTCTAACTCACCTTTTGATTATCCTATTCTACCACCTTTGGTATCATTCGTTTAATTATGTGCATCATTTGAGGCTGGCCTCATTCGTTCATTGGGAACTTTAACTTTAACCGACATAGATCATGTGAGCATCATGAAATCCAGTTTTATGAATCCCCACACCGAAAAGATGTGGAATCACCGGCCAAAGTGACCCAAAATATGCTAGCATATATGGGGATTGATCCCCACCAAATCACTATATTGGCAGTATAGGTTCGAAGACTAGGAGATAGAAGGAGACCCATACCCGAAATTCCGGACAGTTTCATCTCATGAGAGTTATGTGAACCTCCGCCCTTCCCAAAAGAAGGCATCACCGCTCATATGTAGTCTATCGGTGCTATGTTTAAAGTTCCATTACATCTAACTCATACAACATGGAAGCTGGCTTCTAGTATGAAGACATCATAGCTCAATACATGATTTCTCATCTCATCATTAGTATTAAGTGTAGTGATCTCAATACTTTCATTAGAGTGTTCATAGAGACTGGTCTCTTCTTTAACTTTACACTCTCATAGGTGAGTACGTTTTGGTAACATTAACTTAGGCTCATTTGAGATTGCTCTCATCTTTTACATTAGCCTCATATCATGTTGTCACCACATTCATTAACATTAGCACATTTTCTCTTCATAATTACTCACCCCATTTTACGTGAATGTTCATTTCATCATATGCCAATGCACTTGACCATTTAGTGTGTTTCACACTCTTACTTAACCCTTCTAGGGTTTCATCATTTCATTGTTAATTTCATCATTTCTTTGTTCATTTAAGCATTTTGTTGTTCATTTCATCATACGCCAATGCACTTGGCCATTTAGTGTGTTTCACACTCTTACTTAACCCTTTTAGGGTTACATCATTTCATCACATACATCTTAGGTTCACTTACTTTTATCGTATGCTAGACTTATGAGTCTATACATACAAGCCACGTGGTTTTATTAATAGTTTGTCTAAGTGATTCATATTTACCCAAGATTTTGTGGTACAAGACTTATGCATCTTGTAGATATGCCAAGATATTGATTTCGATCTTTAGAGGCAGCATTTATTAAATATTTACTTACGTATGACTTATGTGTCAATACGAAATTTGGCAAGGGAACCCGATCAACCCCATAATATTTCCTCTCTTTTTCTCCTCTCCTTTTTTGTTTAAGTCAAGGAGGTTGTGGGTTCAATCCCCCACATGCTCATTATTTTTCATTTAATTTATCTCTTAAATTTCTCACCTATTCAAGAGGTTGTGGGTTCAATCCCCACTCTCCACATTTATTTTCTCCTTTATTTTTCTTCTAACTCTCTCATCCGTTCAAGAGGTTTTGGGTTCTATCCCCATTAACCACACAATCTTTTCTTGCATTTTTCTCGTAAGTTTTTTATGAAATTTTAATTTAGTTATGTCATGGGTTCAATCCCCAATGACCTCAAATTTAAATAATTTTTTAAACGAAACTCCCTTCCAATCCATTTTTGTCTTAATCTTTTGTTGATTTTTTTTGTAGCTTTCTTGTAATGAAGTCTTGTGTTCAATCCTTAGTGATATGACTTATTTTAAGTTCATTTTTCATTGAATTTTGTACTATTTTGTTTGGCCGAACCCAACCTACCAAATCCTGGAAATTTGTTCACTATTTTCAGCTTCTTTTTATTATCATTCATACGTTAATTCTTAAGGCATTTCGTGGATCATTCGGTTCATCTTTAAGTGTAATATTTTTATGATTAGATTCAGCCAAGAATTACCATTTCATACAGCAACATTACACCACTTTTACACCTCAAGATTTAAATAATCATTTGCACATAAAATTCAACCATAAAAACATATCATTTTTCACATACTTTCGGTTGACATATCTTAGCAAGCTTACAATTCCAAACACATAATCAAGAACACATTATCACGAAAATCAAACTTCATACTTAAACTACCAGCAAACATATCAACAACATGATCTGTACAATATTTCACATTGAGATCAAAGGGATACTAGGGACAAGGAGTTCGACAAGAACGGGAACAACCCTAGTTTTCGAGTAGATTCATCTAAGCCTTAAGGGTCTCTTGGAAAGGGACCAAGAGTAAGATAACCCATACCTGATTTCACGTCTTTCAACACTTGAACTTGTTTCCCAAAACCACCACAAATTCACGTCCACCAACAAATCTCACACCTCATCCGACTAGAAATTTCGTTGCTTTTTGTATCATAGATTAACTTGTTCGTTTGTATTTTTGTAAGTTCTTCAAGTGTGAAAAACTTTGGTTTTGTTTTCTGATTTGAAAAAGTTGGAGAAAAAAGTGAAGTTGAGAGAGAATCAGACATGAGAAACTAGATAGATAGGTGTGTGTGAGAGAGAGATGTGAGGTAGTGTTCTGTTAGAACTAGGACTTTAAGGCAAGACTTAGTCAAATAAAGTATATTAATTAATAATTAATTATTAATAATAAAAAATTGATTTTCATTTTTCTTAATTCATCTTTAAATATTAATTAATTAAATTAATTTACCAATTTAAACAAGACAACTTAAATCATTGCTCCCACCTATGTTAAAACCCGGGTGGAGCAAGATTTTGCTAAAAGGGCAATTTCGGCCCACTCTACCCAAAATACCCCTCAACCTTATTAATTATGTAATGAATTATATAGTTAGGGTAATTACGATATTACCCTTAGCCTGTAAAAAGACCATTTTACCCCTAGACCCTCCAAATCTAAGATTTCCACTTTTTAAGTTTGGTAAAGACTTCTTCAAATAAATCTTCGTATTTGAGATCCCTACATGGTTGGACCCAACCTTTCCGAGATAAACTAACTCCCAAAGTTAGTTGGCTTGGATGTAGCAAGGATTCCGAAGTCTGGTTCTACGTGCATCAATCCATGTGAACCCTGATTCAATCATAGGAATTCTTGACACATTAAGTATCACTTAGTTTATCCATTTTCAGGGTTGTTACAAAAAGATAAAAAATCAACGATATTGAACCTCATGCTCTGATACAAAGTTGTCACATCCCGGTTTACCCCTAGACGAAACCAGCATCATCGTCTTTTTAAAGGACTAAGACTAGCCTCTTAGTTTTATATCATTACATTCATAGGTTGAAAAATGTGGAAAAATTTAAAACTATCATTATCACTACTTGGAGGTTTACGTAGACCTCTACATACACATAATATATTTTCATATTGAGTATACATAGAACCTTCATATAGGAAGGTTACATAGCCTTCTACTTTTATTTCACACACACACACACACACACACGCACGCACACACACACACACACACACACACACACACACACACACACACACACACACACACACACATATATATATATATATATATATAAATAGTCTCCACGATTGCCTCATCTCGTACCATCTAAATGGATATTACAATATGGGCATAACAATTACATCAATTCAACAAAACCATGTATAGGTCATACGAAAGTATAATATTCACATAACAAGTAAAGAAATGATAGAGTCAATAAGCTCATAACAAAATCAAAAACTAGAAGATGACATTGCTCTCGAGAGTTTAGGACCTACCCTACTTGGATGAAAGGAAGAATCCAAGCCTTAGATAATGTCGCCACCCAAACTGCTAAACGACCGAAACCTAAAATGTTTGAAAAATAGGTAAGAAAAATGGATTTTTTATCAAAACATGCCAAATTACCACTTTAGGGGCCTAATGCAGAGTCAAGTAAGTCATATCCAATGACAAAAAAAGATGCTTACTATCTCAACAAGTAATACTTATTCCAACATACTTGGAACCATGATTTACTACAACCCAAACATCAAGGAATAATATCACAAGAATGAAAAAGAGTCAAACATATCATAATAAGCAAGACAACTACTCACAAGTCTTTATAAAGTCAACAAGTGCAATGACCAAGCAAAGCCCAGAGCCTTACTCATATAGTATCCTCAACAAGAAAACATGACCAATGTCCAACTTTACAAATCATGGCATTTAGGCTTGCATTTCATCGTATATTATCATTATAATCCAAGGCATATTCATAGATGAACTAACCAACATATAGTATCAACAATGTTCCATGGTCATCATATATAAATCATATATTATCGTAACATAAACATATAAGAACCTCCTCCTAAGACTCCCCTCGAGGCTAATTAGTGCAATGTTTAGGTAGAGTTCGATACCCCTACCTAGACTAAGCTAGACCCCTTAGGTTATCCAAGTTAGGGTTCAAATCCTTTAATTCATTTTACCTTTTGGGAACATCTTGCCCTAACCGACATAGACCACTGAGCTAGTGTGGAATCCAGTGTCATAAAGCCCTACACCGAAAAAAGGCGGACTACTTGCTAAGGTAGTACAATACATAAAACATAGAAACTACGTGGATCCACTAGCTAGTATTCCTATGGGGGCAACATAGTTCAACAGCTAGGAGATTTAGTTGGGACCCTCTTAATGCGCCATGGATTATAGTCTCCAATCTCAAGAGTAATGTAGTGTTCCTACCTTCCCTATGTGGGAAGCGATACTCCTCTATCTAGTTCACTCAGTGGTAAGATAGAGTCCCCTTTTTTCAAATGTCTTTATGTCTTTAATTATCAATCATAACTTAATTTAGGACATAGGGTCTACCCCTTGTATAATCATCATCATCAATATCTCAATAAGAATTATATGAGTATAAATCCTTTCATCACAATTCATATGAGTGAGGTTAACACTTTAGCATTTCATAACATATTAAGGCACCTTGATAGTTTTCACCATCCTTGTAGAATATGCACCTTAATTAACCTCAAAACATAGTCAAGAAATTTGAATTAAACATCATACCACCCTATAATCCTAGTGCAAGACATACTCCAAATGTAATATCATGACTTAACAACAATTAATCACAATTGGAAGTAAAAGATAGAGATTCTAAGACTTACAAAGTCTTCCTCATAGTCTATCGTCAAGGTCTTACCATAATCCAATTACTCAACCCAACTTGGGGTGTAACATATCACACAATGATAACTAATAGAATAACACGTCCAATTGCATCTTTATAACACAATCATCTTTAGATCACAACTTGAGACAAGGTTCATAGGCTAATTTCACATTATAATTTATCATCCTAAATCACATCTCAAGAACTAGCATGATATGACTACAATTCATCTTAACTTAATAATAATAGCACCATAGGATAGTAATCAAATCAACAACAAACTCAATTGAATGATCACAATACAATATAGGTCAAGATCACTACCTAAGGTTAGGGATAGAGGATTATACTCTTCAATTTAGACCAAACCATCAACAATTACCATAAACAAGTTAAATGACATGTTAATCTACTCGATATTACCCTAAGAATTCGTTAACAACTAAATCCATAACTTCAATTCCGTAATCGAATGAAACCCATAAGAAAACTCATCTTTTTAAAATCTATTCTGAAGGAACCCTTTGAGGAAAGGATCTCAAAGGTTAATAAAACTCATACCTTAATGTTTCTCAACAATTTGACAAAGAATCCACCCTTTTTTCAGCCCCGAAACCCTAGTTCTTGCTAGCCGTCAATGGTTAGTTCATGTAGAGAGAGAAATAAGAGAGAAGGAAGAGTGTATATTTTTGAGAGTTGTCTTTAGGTTAATGAGGCTTGAGCGTATTTATAGTTGGACTAAATCAACATAATTAGTCTTTATTTAATCCCCAATTACCCCTAAACCACTTAATTAATTAAATGAATTTAATTTAAAACATACAGGAATTTGCAGACACCATCGATGAGACCTTCATCGATGGACCATTGGTCCACCGACGGTCTGTGCTTCACATCCATAAGATCGGTTAGAGACTGGTGCAGGCTAGCCTTTTCTCCAATTTTCTAAGTGTGGAATGACGGTGGCATCGATGCCCCGTCGATCCACACACGGATCGTAGCCTGCACCCCGCACTCCGTCGATGTTTTCAGAAACTGTGCAGGTGAAGTGACCTTTTCCACCATCCTAAGTCTGGGACAACGGTGGAATTGACGCCCCGTCGATCCACAGACGGGTCATTTTCTGTCTCGTAGATGCACACTGCAAGGCAGTTCTGCATCAATATATAGGGGTCCTCCTCAAGGGCCCTTTATTGGTCCTTGGGGTGTCGTACCCAGAAGTTTCAACCATGGAACAACTCAAACACTTATTAGTTGCCTTTCGATAAATTTTCGTAACGTTAGTCAAAAAGGCTAAGGCACACTAACATCTCTTTTGTACTAACTTCCTGGACGTTTTGAACATTTTGATTCTTAAATCTCCTAAATGACCTATATTCACTAAAACATAGGCTTAGAAACTGTGTTTAAACATTATGACACCTATGTTAGGATTTACAATGAGTTTTGGATTTTCAAGGTGTTACATTCCAAAGGGCAATGAGTATGAATAAGTATGAGAACATGGAAAGAAATTTTAAGAGTAATCCATATTTGGTTATGTTTCTTTAGTTGCATGATGGTATGAAGTTGGTGTTCCTTGTAAGTTTGGTGCATTGACTATTATATGATAGAATGTTGAATGTTGTGAGCTGCTCTATGGTTCATTGAGTCCTTGAAAATTTTTGAATGCCTAAGTGTCATTCGAGGAAGAATATTCCCGAGTGGGTTATATTGTAACGACCTCGAAATGAACAAAGGTGTCTAGAGCGCCACATGTGCCTAAAAATATTATTAACCTGTAATTAAATGTTTTGCAGTATGTATGATTTATTTGAAGTGTTTTTTAGGTCAAACGTCCAAAAACGTCCAAGACCTTTGAAAGGTAGTCTTTAGACGTACTAGTGTGTTCTAGTGTGCCTTTGTGTGTTTTATGTGTAGTTTGAGGTCTAATTTGATAGGTAAGGATCATAACTCATATATGGACATATTTAGGTTTAATAGAAACGACTCCCTAAGGACCACCTAAAAGGTCCTTGAGGAGGATCCAAAAGCTGGCAATGGACTGCCTAGGGAGTGTCCAAACAATGCCCCGTCACTTGAGGAACAGTATGTTGATTGAGGGTGTTTCTAAAGACATAGAAGTGTGAGATAAAATCTTCAAGATGTAGCCTCTGACGCAAACGATTGTGGTGCAGGACGGGCTATCGTCCCTCCAACGGTCCGTTTACTGCCCTCGTCGATTGGACCTGCAAATTCTGCCTGCACGTTGCCTAGTGAAGGGGAAATTCACCCCACGTCCTAATTAAAATATATACACTTAGTTAGATGTATTTAGGTGTTTTAAGTTGATATATAATACTCAACTCTAATTTAGAACTCCTTCCTAAAATCTAATCTTTCCCTCTCAAACAAAACTCTCCCGAAAACCACAAAACTCCCATTGATGACCAAGCTCAAGAACAAGCTATGGAGGTGGATTCTTTAAGCTTTCCTATCAGATTTTCATGGGCTTTCTTACGTAGAAGGTATGGTAATACTTCATCGTTAGATAACCATTCAAATAAGGAGTCCTTTCAAAGACTTCACAAACATGATTCTAATTCAAAAATCTCATCTTCCAATTTAGCCATGGGTTCATTGTTAAAGTGATTTCAAAAGCATTCTAATGATGGTTATGTGATTAATCTATGGTTTAAACATGTTTTTTCAATACAATTCCATTAAGAACCCATGATATATTTATCCTCTCAAATTATGATATGTTATGGGTTATGTGATCTTGATGAAATGATGATTAGATTATGTTTAGATTATGATGTCATTGCTTATTCTACATTCCTTTATGTCAATTTATTATGAATTTTTGGGAATTTATCAAGATAATCATTAGCTTGGAGATTTGATAAGTTGACCTGTTGTCTCTTATTATCTTAGAATGTATACTGAATTGTGAAGATTGGTATGGTCCAATTATGGTGGCGGTAATTACATTCTTGTACATGTTTATCTTCTATGATCATGGCCTTAAAGGTATTAGATTCCAGGTGAAGTTATATAATGATTTCCATGTTTAAGAAGTTGAAGGGTGTAACTTTAATTCTAGTATCATGTCTAAATGAATTGATATTGTGTGAAGTTATATGTATAGTCTTCCAAACTAATTGAATGATTTAGGTGTGTGGATGATGTTGTGTATACGTGATGATCATTTTAGGGTAAGGTGTGGTCTATTTGTCTATTGATGATGAATACACTTGTAGCAAAACCCCTACCTATATGAACCCTATATGAATGTGTGATCAAAGTATGCTAGAAAACTTCTATTTTAATGTTGGATATGTTTTTTCCTCCTATAATGTAATGTATGTGTATTCTATAGTATTTAATACTCTATATGAGTATAACATGAGACTTGAAGAATGTTGTACATAGTTTGTGGTCATTAGAGGGTCTCTTCTTCAAGGTTATGTCATAGACATTATGTCATCATGTTGACTAGTGTACACACACACTTCATGCATGACTATGAATAGGATAGATTCATGATGACTTAGGAAATCATAGTTCTCCTATGCATCATAACCTATTTCTATTCATTTAAGTATATGATTAATGAACTTATGAACATGTGTGCCTAGAGGTGTCTATGTGAAAGGACATTCTAACATGAAGTAAGGTCTATGATGAAAGGACATTCTCATCTTAAAATCCCTTGAGATATATGATATATGAAGGATCAAGCTCCTAAAGCCTTCCTTATGAACTAATGTACTCAAGGCTTAAGTACATATATATATATATATATA
>NC_028648.1:23985516-24011137 GCF_001406875.1 Solanum pennellii | reverse complement strand
TATATATATATATAAAGGGAGTTTGAGCTTAGCATCGAGTTGAACATTACAAATGAGAGTGGGGGGTTCAAGTTAGTAAGTCCGGCTTCCCACAAGAGAACCTTCACGTTTAGTAAGTCCGGGTTCCCAATATAGATTCTGTCTCATGAGATAGAAACCTCCACTCTAACAAGTCAAAGTTTCTAGTAATAAACTCAATATTCCATAACTATGTGTCTCGTAGGTTATATCTAGGGGATTCCACCTTTATAGCTATGCACGATTTGTTACACCTTAGGCAAGTCTTAACCCTTTCTTTTGGGTGTGGGAGGAGAACACTAGATTCCCATGTAGCTCGCATGGTATATGTCGCTTACGGCTATGTCTCCCAATGTAATAAATTAGCAAAGATAAGATTATGTAATATAATCATAACTCCTTTATGGGATTACTTAGTATAGGTAGGACTATGGACCCTACCCATCATTGCACTAGTGAACTCCAATAGAGGATAATATTAGTACTTTTAAGAATGTAAGACTTATGTTATGTATGTATAGTGCATGTTAGTGACTTTACTATGTCAATAGATGAATTATGATTATGTTTATGAGTTGCACTTATGGAATCTAAATGAGTTTACTTAGTATATGTTGGGGTATGAGACTCTATGTGTACATTGCACAAGTAAGCTTGTGAAGGGGCTATGAGGGTGGTTTACTTATGGTTTGAACTAAATGACTTATGACTAGGGTTTTAATAAAGTAAATATTCCTTATATGATGATATGAAGTATGTGGCATTATGTAAAGTTATAAGTGAAGGTTGATATAACTTATTGAGTAAGTTATGTTTATTCTAGGGTGAATTTTTAGGTTTGGTGGAAGTAGTATTCCGGGATGCTACCTACACATTGTACTAGTGTGACTTGGGGGTTGTCTTAGGTGATGGTTCTTATGTGAAGTTTATGTCTATGATGTGCTTATGACCTTGTGAATATATGTGGTTGTGTTTTTGAAGCATATCTATGAAAGACTATCTTTGGTGGCTTTACGGTGATACATTGTACTAAGTACACTTAAGGGTTGATTAAAGACAAAAGTTAAGAAAAAAAATAGAAATAATGTATTGTATGTAATGAGTATTTCTGAAAATGTGTTAAGTGGCTTTAGGTTCTATTATGATTAGTGTACATTATACGATGTACGTGAACTATATTGTGGTTATATTCGCCAATATTCATGAAGTGTACTAAAAAGACATGTTTCATTATTTCAAATGAAATGTCCTCTTGAAATGCATGTTTTTTCATGGTTGCCATACTTAGTGCATTCTTGTACTAATATAATTTTTCTTTATCTTTTTACACAAAGTATAGGTGTTGATGGATAGAGGATGTCTCCTAAGTGAAGGGATTGGATAGATCTCCCAAGTTCAAGATAAGGGATCCTTATGATTCAAGGAACTTCATAGGCAAGATATTGGCATCACCCTCGAAAAGTAAGGACTTACCCACTTGGATGGTAGAGAATATCCAAGTCTTCTTCAAGTCGTCTTGAATGAGCCTTTAACGACCGGAACTAAAAATGATTGGGAAAAAGGAAGAATAATGGGGTTAGTACTACACATGTACTAAGTATGAGACCATATGCACAAAAAATAGCAGAACATGCGAAAAAGGGACATTTAGTCAAAACATGTCATTTACCCTTTTTAAATGTCTCATGCTTAATCAATCAAGCCATACCAAAGCAACAATACATGCTTACTAACTCAAACAAGTAATATGCACATCAACATACTTGAACCCATAAGCTATTACAACCCTATCATCAAGGAATAACATCATAAGTATGAATAAGAGTTAATTATATCGTAATAAGCGAGACAACTACTTATGAATCCTTATCAAATCAACAAGTGAATGACCAAGTAAAGCCCCATAACCTTGGTCAACCAAGTCGACTTAACAAGAATAAATAACCAATGTCCAACTTTAACAATATAATCCAATTACAGGTTCATATAGATAAGTAATCATCATATAATATCATTTATATTGTAGCATCAACATCTTATCATCATATATATCATTGTCATATACATACATAATATCAACTTTCTAAAGATTCCATTAAGGTCAACTGGTGCAAGGCATAAGTAGATCCCCATACCCCAACCTAGGCTAAGTTAAACCTCTCAAGTCATTTTAGTTAGTTTATACTTCATGCTTTATTTTAGTTTAGGGAACACTTGCCTTAACTGACATACATCACAAGAGCAAATTGTGGAATCTGGTGTTGTAAAACCTTACACCGATGGAAGATGGTCTACCGGCCAAAGTAAAACCAACATAAACATATCTTTCTAGGTGGATCCACTAGCTAGTCTTACTATGGGGGCAACATATTTCAAGAATTAAGAGATAGTGTATTAACTCTTGATACCAATTGGTAGTTGGGGAATCCTCTCATGGGAATCCATTATATGAGTATTCCTCTTTGGAAAGTCAACATCTCATATAGAACTATAGGGAGAATCTTCCTCTTTGGGAAGTCATCACCACCCATTGTCATGTTCACTCGGTGCTAAGTTGTCCCTTTACTGAAATGTATTTAAGCATTTAATTATCAATCCTAGCTTAGTTTAGGTCAGAGGGTGTATCCCTTATATAATCATCATCATCAATAGCTCAATAAGAATTTCATGAGTATAGTCTTTTCTGCACAATTCATATAAGTGAGGTTAACACATTAGCATTTCATAACATATCAAGGCACATTGATAGCCGTCTCCATTCTTATATCACATACACCTTGATCAAGCTCACAACATAGTCATGAAATTTCAATTCAACATCATCCCACCCTATAATCCTAATATAAGGCATACTCTAATATAACATTATAACTTAACGACAATTAATTACAATTGAAAGTGAAGACAGAGATTTCAAGGCTTACAAAATCTCCTTCATGGTTCATCATTTAGGCTTTACCACAAAACATTAATTCAAGCCAATTGAGATGTTCAACATCATAATTCAATAATCAACATGATAATGATAGTATAAGAGTCACTACACCATTCTAATTTGTTAGTGATTTGTGTAACAACATCATCTAATAGTGGTTTTACCCATAATCAAGACAATTGAATCAATCACAACCAAATTTACATAAGATTAACCTAGGATTCAGGGTTAAGGATCATATTCTTCAAATTGAACCAAACTATCACAATTGATCATAATCAATTTACATCTATCCATTATACCTTAATTAAAACATAAACAACTCAATTCACAACATCAAATTCGTATTGGATGAAACCCACATGAAAACTCAACTTTTGAAATTTATTTTGAAGGAACCTTTTGAGGTTAAAGTCTCAAAGGTGAATTAGATCTCATACCTTAATGTTTGATAAATATTTGATGGTGAAATCATCCCTTTCCATCCCCCAAAACCTCCCCCTAGCTTGTCTTCAATGGTGGCATCCAATTAGAGATAGAAAGAAGAGAGAAGCAAGAGAGTTTATTTCGGTGAATTGTGTTTAGGTAAATGAAGGTTGGAGTCTTTATAGGGGAAGTTAATCAACTTAGTTCAACTCACTTAAACCCTTAATTAACCTCCTAAGACCTTAAATAATTTAAAGAACCAACATTAAAAACATGCAGGAAACTTAACCCTCACAGACGGAACCCTGCCGACGGGCCGTCTGTGAGTCGACGACTGCCTTCCTCTCCGTCCTGCACACTCGTTGATCTGGTCAGAGAATTTTGCAGAAGAGGGCTTCATAAATATGGATAAGAGTGGGATGTTGGTGGGAATCGATTCCCCATTGATCCACACATGAGCCGTTGATAGTTTCTCGTGGGTGCACACTGCCTAAGCAGTGTTGCCTCCTACGTGCTAGGGTCCTCCTAAAGGGCCCTTGGTTGGTCCTTGGGGAGTCGTACCAGGATGTTTCAACCACGAATCATATTTATCACATTTTATTCACCCTTCAACCTAATTTCATGGATTTTCGACTCCTAAAAACCTAGTCAAATAGGCTAATGTATGCTAGTACCCCTTAGAACTAGTTTCTGAACGTCATGGACGTTTTGGTTCTTAAAACTCTTAAAGGACCTATATTCATTAGAATAGGTCTTAAAATAGTGCTTAGACCCATGATACCTATGTTAGTATCTAATCATCGTCTTGGATTTTCAAGGTGTTATATTACCCCCCCCCTAGGAACATTTGTCCCCGTATGATACTAAAACTCTTTTGAAGGAAGGAATAGACTCAAGATTAGCATCCCAACCAATCAAAAATATCAAATAAACATAAATTATATCATTTAAACACATAAAGTTTCAAAACTCAATTTATCACACATAAGGCTCAAAACACTTCATAATGAGGTATTTCCTTCTCACAACACATATGAGCTCAACATACATTACATGAGTCAATTAGCATAAAGTTCAACTTATAAATAGTTCACGTAACTTTTCACTAAGACTCACCATGTCAAAATGTTCAACAGAACTCAAATAAACCAAAAAGGCAAAAATTCATGTTTTAGGCACCAATTTCACTGCAACGTCACTGTAATGCAACCTTCAAAATGCACATTTTTTCTAGACATCACAAAAAATCATGAAACTTCAATTTCTAGTCATATTTATATTATTAAAAAGAATGACTAACCTTAATTATAAAAAATATGAGCATAGCGGGACTTCATTTTGGCCTCGGCCTCCCATGTTGCACCCTCAACTAGGTGGTTCTTCCATAATACTTTTACGGAAACCACCTCTTTATTCCTTAACTCCTTGACTTGTGCATCAAGAGTTTTAACCGGAACTGCCTCATAAGAGAGGTTATCCTTGACACCAAGACCCTCAAAAGGAAGAATGAACTCGGAATCAACGATACACTTCTTCAACATAGAAACATGATAAACCGGATGAACCGAAGCCAATTCACTAGGAAGTTTCAATTCATTGGCAACCTTAGCAACCCGTTGCAAGATTTCATAGTGGCCCACTTAACGAGGACTCAACTTCCTTTTTTTTAACAAATCTAACCACCCCTTTCATTGTTGAAAATTTTGAAATAAACCTTATCACCTTCTTCAAACTCCAAATCCCTTCTCTTATGATGGACATAATACTTTTGCCAATTATAGGCCGTTTGCAACCGGTTACTTATGATATGAACATTCATCAAAGTCTTATAAACAAAATTGGGGTCAAGAAGAAAAATATTTCCCATTTCAAACCATCGTATAGGTGACCTACACCTCCTATCATACAAGGATTCATAGAGAGCCATGGAAATGGATGAATGAAAACTATTATTATAAGAAAAGTCCACCAAAGGCAAATGTTTATCCAATTTTCCTTCAAAATCAATAATGCAAGCCCTAAGAATATCCTCAAGGGTTTGAATAGTGCGTTCTGACTTGACCATCCGTTTGGGGATGAAAAGAAGTACTCAACTTCACCTTAGTACCCAACACGTTTTTGAATGACCTCTAAAACCTAGATGTTAATTGTGCACCCTGATCCGATATGATGGATAACGGAATACCATGGTGACACATAATCTCATATATGAAGATCCTAACATAATATTCCGCCGAATAAGTGGACTTGACGGAGTCAACCTATCAACAACTACCTATATGGAATCATATGACTTTTGAGTCCGAGGTAAACCCACTATTAAGTCCATTTTGATGTCTTCCCACTCCCAAGTAGGAATTTGGATCTCTTGTAGCAAGCCACCTGACTTTTGATGCTCGGATTTTACTTGTTGGCAATTTGGACACTAGAGACAACTCTCCTATGTCCTTATTATTTCCTTCCTACCAATATATTTCTCTAAGGTCATGGTACATTTTTGTCGAACCTGGATGAGTTGCGTAGCGGGATCCATTGGCTTTGTCTAGGATGCAGTCCCTCAACACATCTACATTGGGAACACACAACGTCCCTTTGTACCTAACACACTATCCCCCCCAAGGAGAATGCCTCATTTAACTTGCCGAGAACGATTCTTTCAATTCCATTAATGGTTCATCAAGGTGTTGTTTGGACTTTAATTCTACCACTAATGATGACTCGGACTAGGGATGGACAATGACTCCATCATTTGAAGAATCTTCTAATCTTACCCCCAACCTAGCAAACCTATGTACATCCCTCACTAGGTCTTTCATCAATGTGGGATACACTACGCATAGTCATACGACTTAGGTCATACACAACCACATTAGCCTTGTTGGGGTGATAGATGACACTCATGTCATAATCTTTCAGCAATTCTAACCACCCTTTTTGCCAGAGATTCAATTCCTTTTGGGTAAACACATATTGGAGACTCTTATGGTCCGTAAAGAAGTCAACATGTACACCGTACAAGTAATGCCTACAAAATTTTCAAAGCAAACACCACGGACGCTAACTCAAGGTCATGAGAGGGATAGTTTCTCTCATGTACCTTAAATTTCCTCGAGGTGTAGGCTATCACTTTCCCGTGTTGCATAAGCACACACCCCAAACTCACTCAGGATGCGTCACAATAACAACAAAACCCTTTGTACCCTCCAGTAAAGTCAATAACGGAGCAGAAGTGAGCCTATGTTTCAACAATATGAAAATTTTCTCACATGCCTCCCACCACTCAAATTTAATTACCCTTTCGGTCAATGTAGTCAAGGGTTATGCAATGGATGCAATACCATCCACAAAACTTCGATAATAACCCAACAGACCCAAGAAACTCCTAATATCAGTTGGAGTCAAAGGTCTAGGCTAATTTTTCACCGCCTCCGTTTTCCTTGGATAATACTCAACTACTTCACTAGAGATTATATGACCAATAAATATGTCCGACCTCAACCAAAACTCACACTTTCTATATTTGGGAAATAATTAATGTTCTTTAAGTGTTTGCAATTGTAATACCCCAAAAACAGTTAGGGTGTCTAGAGCCTAAATTTTTTTTATTAATGTTCTAAGGTCCTAAAATGTCTTGTAATATTGTTTATAGACAGCGTGTACAGTTTGAAGTGATTTGGAAGTCGAACATCAAGGAACAACTAAAACGTTCGATGACTAGTCACTTATGTGTCTTATGTGTCCATGCGTGTTTATTTATTGTATTTAATGATTTTATGAAGTCATAAAGTGATTTATATTGATGTTTAAATGAAGTATATAGAGTTTTACAAGTTTGGAGGTCAAACGACCAAGATTGTCCAAGGCGTTAGAAAGATAGCCCTTAAGACGCTCAACTTTTCTTTTAATGGGGCTTAGCCTGTTTGGATGAGTTACGTGTATTCTTTTTTGATTGTAAATTATGTGGGAGGTCCAAAAATTTTTAAGGGTTGTATTTACATTGAAAACGTATGGGTACGACTTATAAAATGCCCTGTAAAAGGCCTCACAAGAAGGACCGAAGGCTGGTCGAGACACGGCCTTGGCAGTGTCAATCGACGGACCAAACGACGGCCAATTATTCAACCAACAGCCCGTTGTTGAGGTATAGTCGATGTACACTTATCTTGGTCAGGTATCAACCCAAAATTTGGCTAAGGACCAATCGACGAAAGCCAAAGGACAACCAGTCGATGGGTCCGTCGATGGTGGCTTGTAGCTATTGTCTAGCGGACTGTTTTACTTAAGGGGTGAATGAGAAATTCACCCCACGTACTAAAATGATTCTAATTGATTTAATTTACTTATATTTGGGTTTATATAAGGTATCAAACACTTGAAGAACCCATTCCAAATCCTTTCCCACGAATTAAACCTTTCCCTCAAAAAATCCTCTCCCTAGAAACCACCATTGTTGGTGAAGCTCAAGAACATCTTGGATCTTTGATTTCCATGTATTAATCATCAATTTTTATAGTTTTAAACTACAAAAATTTATGGTGATCCTTCATCTCTAAGTAACCTTTCACTTGGAGAGTTAATCTCAATGTTTTCAATGAAATTTTCATGATCAAACCTCTTCTTCTTCTTCAATCTAGTCATGGGTTCTTTATAAAAACGTTTTTAATGTCTAAATGATTATTAAATGATTTTAATCTATTGGTTTGAACGTGATTTTACTCCAATTTCATGATGAACCCATGCTGATTTCTTAAATCGATTTAGCCTTGCATGGGCTTTGTGATCATGGCTTGTTAATGGTTGAATTGTTATTTTGTGACGTTGAATTTTATACATCTACTGTAATTTATGTTAATTTATTGTCAACTGATGATGAAGGATCCATGTATGAAGATTTGAGCGTTACTAGCCTATGTTTCTGTGTGTTACACTGAATTCAATTTTAGAACAATTGTGTAGGATTTCAATTATGCATGAATCACTGTAGCTACTGCCTTAAGTTAACATTATGGATGTATTTTTGGTATAAACCCTATATAATAAAATTCAATAAAGGCCTGTATGAATTGATCTAGGTTCTTTTAGTCTATGAAGTAAATAAGATATGTATGTGATGTGATCTCGAATTGTGGTTAGATGAAGCATGATTTACTTTTAGTAAAGATGTATTGAGATTATTTCTAGCATGTAATCATTGTTAATATATGATTGATGATCAATAGTTTGAGGAATTGGTAAGATATCCTACGCTCTTTACTTATTATTGAACTGATAGTTTAAATCCACTGTTGGTATCATGATCTTGTAGGGATTTAAGCATGATATCTATAGGCTAAGTATATATTTATCCACTTCCCTAGGTTTCTAAGATTATTGAAATATGAAATATAATCCATGCAAGGGAAATTGGGTAATGGTCTATGTTCTTCTAGCTTCTAGTATGTTAATGTATTGTACTAGTTGTAGTATAACCTTATTGTAGCTTATACTTGACTTCATTTATGATTAAATGTATGTTTAGATACTGACCTATATTTGAATTGTTAACGAACAAGGGGTATTTATCAATGATGATCAAAGGGTGAGAAATTGGTGAGAATGGCTCATCCCTCTACTTTTCAATATTAATGTAGTTGATGAAGCCTTGTATGGCATTGTGTGGTATGATCCACTTATGATGGTGGTGTGTACTTCATTGTAATTATATATGTGTTGACAATGGCCTTGAAGGCAAATTGACGAATATATTAACATGTGCTTATGATTAAACTATGAACATATTATGCCTACTTCCCTATTCTAGTTGTGATTAAGGCTGTGTGGCTATTGTATAAGCATGTGTATATCCATGTTAGGGTAAAGTATAGGTGCTGAAATTGATGAGTTAAAATGGTTAATGATCCCTTACCTATGAACCCTTATGAGAATGCATGAATAGCACAAGTTAGGAGTCTTAAGTGTAATATGAAGTTGACTTTTCTCCTATTCTATTATGTGTTGTGTGGTTTACGCTTGATAGAGTATTATGGTCTGAGAGGGTGACTGCCTGAATTTTTTATTGATATCCATTATGTGATCATGTTGACCAACGTACACACACATTCACTTACATGCATGTTACTAGTAGTATAGGTCTAGTGTCTAAATGAAAGGTAGTTATCATATTCACTAGTGTCTAGTGCTATGCATGTTAAGATGATGTTTATGAAAGTATTATATGTGTTCCCTTAGCTAGGATGACTTGATAGGTGTATTAGTATGGGCAAGGGCGTTGCACGTGTGTACCTTGATAGGATAGTTCAAGTTTTTGTTTCTATATGTATGAATATTAATGTATGAACATGTGTGACCTAAGATGTTATGTGAAAGGTTTGGTCACATATATGTATACACACACACATGAATGATAATCTAATCAATAGAGGAGCCTTGAAAGGTATGCTTGAGTGTATCCTAAATTAGATAGTGCTAATACATATTTTATGTCCATGTGAAAGGATCTTCTCACATTATTTAGGTTGATGAACTTATATCCATGACCTATTAGCTAAGAATATGAGGGGATGACTCTCCTAAGCATATATTTTATAAAGTAATTTTAATAAAGGCTTTTTTAATAAAGGGAACTTAGCTTAGCACCGAGTGAACTTGAATGTGAGTGTGTGTCCCTTCCCATTGTAGGAAGGTATGTCACCATAAATCTCATGAGGTGAATAACCACAATGCCTCAATAGGCATAAATAGGGTTTCCATAAGTGAATAACTACAATGCCTAATTTTTTCATAAAGAGGGTTTTCACATTTACCTCCATGTTTTATAACTATGCTTGCCACATAGGATCTATAAATGCGATATCACTTAGTATGCTAGCATGTGTTAATGTTCTACCTTTTCTAGGTAAGAACACCTTCCATTGGTGTAAGGCTCTGCAACACCAATTTCCATGTTTAGCACCCATGGTCTTAGTGTCGGTTAAGGCTATAATTTCCCTAAAGTAAAATGTACAATGGAAGTAAATGAATAGGATCCTAACTAGGAGGACTTAAGGTATGTTACTTAGGATAGGTGGAAGTAATGAATCCATCTAGACATTGCACAAGTAGCTCCTTAGGAAGTCCTAGGAAGGTGACCTAATATGTATGTTTATGCTTAGTCTACTTATTATTAAGAAGTGCATGGGTATGATTCTATGAGATGTGATCCTATCCTTATATGCACTATGTTTTTATAAATGACTATACGATGAAGGTCTTGTATTGATATTAATAAAGTTGTCTTTACTTCCTTGTTGAGGTATGAATTGAATGTTAAGGTTTGTGGTCTCATGAACGGTTTACTAAGAATGTATGGGGCTATGGGGCTCGATACGTTCATTGCACCATTAGATAATGATTGGGATCATGAACAAGGTCTTATAATGATATATATGAAAAGAGGTAAAAATATGTACCAATAAAAATAGCTTACTTCTAAGCCTATAAGTCTTTACTTAAATGTATCTACGACGTGTTATACTTATATGATGATATTTTTTATCTTATGAAGGTTATATGTATGTTTCCTTTTGTCCTTAAGGTGATGCATTGCACCAAGTATCACTAGAGGGTTATTTGGGAGGTTAATGAATAAACAAAAAGAATGCTCACGGTTAAGGAAAATTAGCTTACTGTAATGTGCCTTAAAAATGCAACAAATTCTATATGTGATCTTATGTGATGTTTGGCCTTTGAATATGTTTATATGAAGTATGTGAATGATATAAAATCTATGGTATAAAGGTTTTATGAAGATTTAATCAAAAAGGCATGAAGTATGATTTCAAGAAAATGTCCCTTTAAATGCATGTTTTTGCATGGTTGCCATACTTAGTGCATTCTTGTACTGGTCCCATTCTTCTCTACTTCTTATACAAAGTGTAGGTTATGGATTCTTAAAGTATTTATTCAATGGTGAGGATATTGATAGATGATTCCCAAGCTCAATGAAAGAAATCCTTAAGTTCAAGGATCTCCTACTCATGTCTTAATGTAAAGTTTTTTAAAAGTGGAATATTTATGTCTTATGTTTTAAGGGTCGTGCCCAAATGTACTCTAAGTTGTTGAGTCTAAGATGAGAAAGAGACTTAAGGTATAAATATGTATTATATTTTATATATATGAAGTGAAGTTTCTAGCATATGATGTGCTATGAAAAGTTTTAAATTTTTGACTAAATTTACTATATCAATGCGATGAATGATAACTATGGGCTTGTATAATACTTCCGAAAGATCAAGTACGCCATATGTCACGACCTGACATCACCCCCTAGAAGTTAGGGAGAACCATCGGTCGTCGAAAGCCGTACTTGTCCCTTTGGGGTATTATACAAGCCATGTAACTAGCATTCCTTACATAAGACATTTAAAATAGAGCGGAATTAAAACTTTTCACAAATAAATTATAAAAAAGGGAATCTTTAATAAATACTTAAGAAATATTATCGTCACAAGCCAAACTTAAGGCACGACATATAATATATTAGGGACACGACGCTTTTACATTGAAATCAAATACATATTAAGTCTTAATAGTAAAACTAGGAAACAATAGACTATGTCCTCGAATATATGAGGACATACCGATTCTTGAGAGAGTGAATTTCCCAAGCTTCTCCTTTGAATCTTCAAAAAAGTCTTCAACCTATATTTATAAGGTATCGAAAAATATGGGGTTAGTACAATTAATATACTAAGTATGTCATATGCAAAATCAAGTGAAAAAGGACATTTTAGTAAAATAACTTTTCATGCAATTGAAGTAAAATATTCAAGAATATAGAAGCAAAACATCATTTCACACATAGAGGATAATTTCCATAATTTTATCCAAAAAAAGGCACTCTTTACAGTAACTTCCCAAAAATATTACAGTGAACTCAAAACAAAAATTACAATGAAATAATTTGAACTTGAACAATAAATCATTTAAGGCTTTCACAATGAATTATCCTAATCTAAATGAGTGAACTTCTAAGGCCTTGCGAATGAGAAAGTGAACATATTTTCCGCAAGAGTTTCCCTACCTCGGGTTATCCAATACTCATTAAGGTATGACATGAAGGAAGTATGCATGTGCCTCTTTCAATGCACACCAAAGAAATCCTCAAGACTACCCCTTTCGGCTTACTCAACTAGGGAGAAACAAGCCCCTCAATCAATGGCAAGACATTAAAAGACACCCAACAAACCACCAAAGTCTTCCCTTTCAGAATGCCTACACAGTGAAAAGAATATTTAGCGTCTCATACCACCACCTACACTAAGTAGTACATTTTCTTAGAAAGTTTGGCACCAAGTCTTCGCTTTCAGAAGTTCCTACCTAGTGCAATGAGTAGATAGAGTCCCATACCACCACCTACCCTAAGTATTACATTCTTTTAGAATACTTAGTTCAATCAATTCTTTTGTGGGAGGTAAGCTTAACCGACATAGACCATGAGAGCAAGACATGGAATCCCGACATTAACCCTGATCGGATGAGGGATACTCACTTGCCTAGAGTAAGGTGATTCTTTTTAGGTTTTACATGGCTTTATGAATGTCTACACTTATGTGGGCGCACAATTAACGGATAAGGAGATTTCTACTAAGTAACTCATTCTCTACTCACGAGGAGTACTCATCTCAAGAGGTACATTGGAATAAAAAAATCTCAACTCACGTAGTGTAACCACCTCTTCTTCATATCATCTCAGTTCTAGACATGACCCCCACGGATGCTAAACACTTTGAACTAAAGGTTAAGGATAGCTAGTGAACACCACATCTCAACTCAGGGCATTCATCCTCCGACCTATTTTAGAAAGCTCTTAGGATAAAGTGAGGTTGGTACTTAACACTTCATCTCAACTCACGAAGAGTGTTCACCTCAAAAATCCTCTATTTACTCAATTTAACATCATGCATTCATTTATGTGTGTGTGTGTACAGGTGAGCACATCTTGCATATAAACATCATTTCATTTATATTAATTTCTATTCATGCTTTAGACCTATATTCATCGACATACACACTTGACATCCTTCACAAAGTAATATATTTTACTTAGGCATAATCTAAAACAAACACGCTATTCAGCTTCACAAAACACATGACAAGGCTCATCTTAAATATCACTTCATTAATATACTAGACCTTCAAAACCACACTCACAAAACATAATTAGTAATATCAATTCATCAAATAAATACTGTCACCAAGAAGGTGGACCATACCAGTCAAGAGCAATTTACAATAAGAACTATGCAATATAAGGAACAATTTAACCAAGCCATTATAAACTATAATCAATTTATCAAAATTTAATCATAATAAGTCCCTTAGGTAAGTAGCTAAACCAAATAATCAATATAAGAAAAACCAAAGTTCATAACTTACCCAAACATGGCTATTTAACCCATTTCTTAAGGTAAAGTCTGAAATATGTATATACATGAGTTCATTAGGGTTTTAACATTAAAATAATAAATTCATACAAGAATAAGCATAGTTAAATCATTAGAGCACTTTTACTTGAAGGCCCATGCTTAAAATCAAAGATAGTAGGAATTAGAGTTTGAAAACCCTTTTTGAAATCCTTTGGAAATGGCTCCTTGCGTGGAAGAGGGTTAAAGGATGGATACCATACCTCAAATTGAAGGAAACCCACTAATTTTGGTGAAGATACACGTCCAAACCAGCCCTCCTTGCCTTCCTTGAGTCTTAACTCCAATGGTGACTTTGAGAGAGTTATATTTAGAGAGGGAATTCGAATATTTGAAGTAAGGGGTCTTGTCTAGGTCTAGGACTTAAAACTAGTCTAATATAACTTAAACCCTAAACATATCATCCTAGGGTAATAAAATACTTGAGGTGAATTTAAAAAACACCCCAATACTTAACAGGCAAAGGGCAACTTTTTTGAGCAGTCACCATCGATGGACCAACCAACGATCCATTTGTCAAAGGACGGACCGTTGGTGGGGGTTCCGTGGGTTGGGACTGCAACTTACAAACCTGAAGGATTTCTTGTCCAAACGACGGACCAAGTCGACGGGTCGTCTCTTGGTCGACTGGCCGTCGATTGGACACTGCCTTGGCAGTGTTCGTCTAAGTCTTGGGCCCTTCATCTAGGGCCCCTTGTGGGTCATTGGTGAGGTAGTTACTGGAATTTAAATCCCTAAACTAAATCTTGTAGGTCTTAGGAGCACCTCACATCAGTTTCAAGCAAGAAGGAACATGTAAAACTCACTTAAACAGAATAAGACGCAAGAACACTTAGTAAGGCACACCTTCCGAACGTCATGGACGTTTGACCTCCAAAATTAACCAAACTTCACACACTGCCTAATAAAACTAAACTAACTCATTTTAAAAAAGTTCACTCAATAAACACTCGCGAGGTTCTAGTTCACCTTAGTTCATCTTGGGGCTTTACACCATGTTACTTCTAGGGGGTGCTCCCCGGATGTGACAGCAATACCACTCTTAAATGACCCATGTTATCACCTTCATTCTTAGAATATATGAAGATATTGTCAATAAAAACAATGAGAAATGAATCTAGGTAATTTTGAAGCACTCCATTCATTAGGTCCATAAACGCTGCTGTAGAATTGGTTAGACCGAAATACATTACCAAGAACTCATAATGACCATATCTAGTCCGGTATGCAGTCTTTTGTATATCCTAACCTCTCACCCTAAGTTTATCATACACCGATCTCAAGTCAATTTTTGAAAAGTAGCTCGCCCCTTGTTGTTGATCAAACAAGTCGTCAATCCGAGGGAGAGGATACTTGTTCTTGATTGTGACCTTATTGAGTTAGCGGTAATCAATACACATTCTCAAGTATCCGTCCTTCTTCACAAACAAAACGGGATAACCCCATGGAGAAATACTATGTCTTATGATGCACCTGTCTAGTAAATCTTTGAGTTGTGCTTTTAACTTTTTCAATTCGGTTGGAGCCATACGATAAGGAGGAATTAAAATGGGATTTGTATCCGTTAGAAAATCGATACCAAAATCAATTTCCCGTTCGGGAGGAATACTATCATTAGGAAAA
Organism: Solanum pennellii; assembly: GCF_001406875.1. NCBI lineage: Eukaryota > Viridiplantae > Streptophyta > Magnoliopsida > Solanales > Solanaceae > Solanum > Solanum pennellii. Next base: position 23,995,672 of record NC_028648.1, on the reverse strand, counting down.
ACCTCTTGAAATTCACTCACTACGGGGACCGACTCAATAGGGGGAATTTCGGAGTCTAGATCTTGAAAGCTTACAATATTGTATAGACAATCTTTAGATTTCATTTTGCATCATATTAGACAAGAGATGATACGATGTCTAGGTATAGAGTTTCCCCCCTTCCACTCTAAAATGGGTTCATTTGGAAAATTAAACTTCACCACCCTTGTCCTACAATCAATAGAAGCAAAGAAATCATGCAACCAATCCATACCAAATATAACATCAAAATCAAGCATGTTGAAATCCACTAGGTCAACATAAGAAACTCTATTGGGCAAAATTATTGGACAATTTCTATACACCCTTTTATAAATAACCGACTCACCCACAAGAGTAGACACTAAAAAGTGTTCATGCAAAATATCGGGTAAAATATCAAACTTTTTATCTACAAGAGGGGTAACAAATGACAAGGTAGCACCAGGATCAAATAAATCATATACATCTATGGTAAAGACTTTCAACATACCAGTCACCACATCAGGAGAAGTCTCTTTCTCACCCCTAGAGCGGAAAGCATTGAAGCTGTTCTTCTTGGGAGCATCACTAGAACCACTTGCTTAAGCTTTACCAACCACTCTCTTGAACCTTCAAGTTTGGACAATCTGTCATCTTGTGACCACTCTTGCCATAACTAAAGCGATTCCCTGTTCCTACCTAGCACTCACAAAGATGACCCTTTCCACACTTGGCACATGTAGGATTCTCAATTGGTAAGTTTCACATCCTTCCCTTTTTAGATATCAAATTATTACCCTTGTCATCACGAGCCTTGGAGACCTTGGATGGAACTTGATTAGAAGAACCTCCATCAAATAATCTTCGTCTCTTAGCGTCTCTACTCTTTCTCTTAGCCCTTGCCTCCTCGACCCTCCTTGCATGCACTATAAGACGAGAAATGTTCATGTTTTCATGTAGCTTGACCGAATAACACTTCTCTTATAAGTCCTCCGACACCCCCGTCACGAAGCGGCTTATTTGGTCTGTAGGATTAAAAACCAAAGAAGGAGCATATTTTTACAATTTAATGAATTCCAAGGAGTATTCATGAACAATTCTTCCTCCTTGGTGAAGGTTGATAAACTTCATCACTTTTTCCTCCCTCATCTCTGTACGAAAGAAGAAATCTAGGAAAGCCTTCTTAAATATCTCCGAAGTCAACGGAGTACCCCCTGAATGACCTATTATCCCTCCATTTCATATACCATGCTTGTGCCACATACTTGAGTTGATAGGTGGCCAAATCTGTCTTTTAACTTGTGGTCAAGTCAATGGCTAGAAGTATTTTAGAGACTTCATGAATGAATTCTTGGGGTTCTTAATCAACCTTAGATCCGTAGAAAGAAGGAGTATTCATCCGACGGAAATCTCTTAGACAGGAAGCCATTGTAGTGACTAGTTGAAGAGGATGGGTACAAGCTCCCGATTGGCTTTGGCCGTCATAGCTTGATCTTGGATAGTGGAGGCTTGAGACAATTGAATGAGGGCGTCCCTTATATCTCCATCCTTTAAGGGTGGAGGTCGGCCGGAGATTGGTCAATATTATCATCTTCTTCAAGTGGTGGAACTTGCTCACCATGGGGAGGAACTCCCGTATTGGCACTTTCCTCTTCAGGACTTCGATCCGCATTCCTTCCAGTGTTCATTAATCCTATAAGCACAACAATAGGATTAGATGCAAAATCACACCATAAGTATACTCTAACGGCGCAATTAGGATTTCCAAGAAAGAGAGTGATTCCTAGGCATCACATAGGTTCCTATTCATCAGTGTGGCGCATTTAAAAGTTATGGATACAAACCTACATAGACGTGGCATAGAGAAAGACATAACTCAACGATATTCACACTGATGCTCTGATACCAAGTTTTTCACATCCGAGTTTACCCCCTAGACGCAACTGGCGTCGTCATCCTCTTTGAGGACTAAGACTAGCCCCTTAGTCTCATGTCATTACATTCATAGGTTGAAATTTGTGAAAAAATTTAAAATTTTCATTACATCTAGTTGCAGGTTTACATAGACCGCTACATACACATGATATATATATGTATCGGGTATACATAGACCCTTCATATAAGAAGATTACATAGCCTTCTTCCTTTACTACACACACACACACACACACACACACACACACACATATATATATATATATATATATATATATATATATATATATAAGATAGATTATAGTCTCAAAGATTGTCTCAACTCATACCATCTAAACAATCGTCACAATTTGGGCATAGCCCGTCACAATTTGGGCATAGCCCTATATCAATGTAAAGAAGCCACATATAGGCTTATACAAGTCTTACACAATGAAAGTGGAATAACATAAAAGTCTTAGAAAAATAAAGGAACTTCGTAGGCAATATATTGGCATCTCCCTCGAAAAGCGAGGACCTACCCACTTTGATGGTAGAGAATATCCAAGTCTTCTTCAAGTTGTTTTGAATGAGCCTTCAACGACCGGAACCGCAAATGTTTGGGAAAAAGGAAGGAAATGGGTTTAGTACTCCACCTGTACTAAGTATGAGACCTTATGAACATATAAGAGCAAAACATGCTAAAAAGGGTCATTTATTAAAAACATGCCATTTTACCCTTTTTAAAAGTCTCATGCATAATCAAGCAAGCCATACCAGGAAACAACACTTGCTTACTAACTCGAACAAGTAATATGCACATCAACGTACTTGAACTCATAAGCTACTACAACCCTATCATAAAGGAATAACATCACAAGTATGAATAAGAATTAATCATATCATAATAAGAAAGAAAAATACTCATCAATCCTTATCAAATCAACAAGTGCAATGACCAAGCAAAGCCTCATAACCTTGCTCAACCAAGTTTACTTAACGAAAAAAACATAACCAATGTCCAAATTTAACAATATAATCCAAAAACAGGTTCATATGGATAAGTCAACATTATATAATATCATCTATATTGTAAAATCAACATATCATCATATACATACATAATATCAACTTCCTAAAGATTCCATCAAGGTCAACTAGGTCAAGGCATAAGTAGAGTCTCATACCCCTACCTAGGCTAAGTTAAACCTCTCAAGTCACCTTAGTTAGTTTCTAATTCATTAAATCATTTTAATTTAGGGAACACTTGCCTTAACCGACATAGACCACAAGAGCTAAGTGTGGAATCCAGTGTTTTAAAACCTTACACCGATGGAAGGTGGTGTACTGGCCAAAGTAAAATCAACATAAACATATCTTTCTAGGTGGATCCACTAGCTAGTCTTCCTATGTGGGTAACATAGTTAAAGAACTAAGAGATAATGTATTCCCTCTTGATACCAATTGGTAGTTGCGGCCTCCTCTCATGCAAATCAATTGGATGAGTATTCCTCTTTGGGAAGTAAACATCTCATATAGAACTATAGGGTGAAACTTCATCTTTGGGATGTTGTCACCTCCCATTTTCAAGTTCACTCGGTGCTAAGCTATGTCCCTTTATTGAAATGTCTTTATGCATTTAATTATCAATCATAGCTTAGTTTAGGTCATAGGGTCTACCCCTTGTATAATCATCATCATCAATAGCTCAATAAGAATTGGATGAGTATAGTCCTTTCATCACAAATCATATAAGTGAGGTTAACACATTAGCATTTCATAACATATCAAGGCACGTTGATAGTCGTCACCATCCTTATATGACATACATACTAATCAACCTCACAACATAGTCAATACATTTCAATTTAAAATCATATCAGCCTATCATCCTAATATAAGGCATACTCCAATATAACATCATGACTTAACCACAATTAATCACAATTGGAAGTAAAGATAGAGATTCCAAGGCTTACCAAGCCTCCTTCACAGTTTTACCATAAACACTTAGTTCAAGCCAATTTATATGTTCAACATCATAAAAGCAATATTAAACATGACAAACGATATTAGAAGAGTCACTACACCATAATTCAATATCAAATCAATGCTCAAATCAAGATTTCTTAGGCCAATTTTCATAACCTAAATCCCTTCTGAAGATTAGCATGAAAGACAACAATTCATTTTAATTTGTTAATGATTGGTTTAACAACATCATCTAATAGTAATTTAACCCATAATCAACACAATTGAATCAATCACACACCTAGGGTTAAGGGTTAATGATCATATTCTTCAAATTGAACCAAAATATCAGAATTGATCATAATCAAGGTAAAATACATGTGAATCTATCCATTATACCCTGAAGAAAACATAAACAACTCAATTCACAACATCAATTTCGTAATTGAATGAAACCCACATGAAAACTCAACTTTTAAAATCCATTTTGAAGGAACCGTTTGAGGAAAGAGTCTCAAAGGTGAATTAGATCCCTTAAATTAATGTTTGATGAAGATTTGATGGTGAAATCGTCCCTTTCCAACCCCCAAAACCTCATCCTAGCTGGTCTTCAATGGTTGATTCCAATTAGAGAGAGAAAGAAGGGCGAAGGAAGAGAATTTATTTTGGTGAGTTGTGTTTAGGTTAATGATGGTTGGGAGTCATTATAAGGGAAGTTAATAAACTAAGTTAGACTCACTTAAACCCCTAATTAACCTCCTAACCCCTTAGGTAATTAAATGAACCGACATTAAAAATATAAAAAAAACTTAACCCTCACAGACGGAACCGCGCCGACAGGCCGTCTGTGAGTCGAAACTACTAGAAAATTGGTATGTTGCAACACAAGAATAATAATTGACATAGACTCAAAAAGTGTTGCAATTGCATTATGGCAACGGAAACCGATGTGTTGCATATAAGCCTGTTGCGATATGTCTATAGTAACGGTTTTGTAGCAACGGTTGTAATATGTTGCAATACACTATCTGTAGCAACAATTATTCTTTAGTCTAGGACAATACTTTTCTATGGTTTCTGCAACAGTTGCGAACCGTTGGAAAAGACCTATAGCAAAAACTTTATTATACAACACGGTCTACTCTATTACAACGATTAAAATAAACTATTGCAACAATCTTATTAAGATATTGCAATAGACTTTTTTAATTGTAAACTATAATGTAATGACAGAAAATATTAAACCAATATGAACTTCAACTAGTCACATCCAAATATTAAAGATATGTACACATGATCTTGATTTACAATTAGAGAGTTAACATACATTGATGTTCACAAAAGTTAAGCCTAAACATAAAAATAACCTTGAATGTTCAAGAATTTACATTCATTCAAGTTCACAAAATTAGGACAAAAAGTAGAAAGTACTGAAGCCTTTAGTTTGCTCCTGAATTTCATGGTCAATCTCATAGCCCTGTATATCTTCTGCACTTCACTTGTATGTGCTCCACCTTACAATCAGTGATGCAACTTTCTTCAAATCTAAACCACCACAAACAAACAAAAAAGACCATGAAAGAACATATACTTGGGAAAAAATACACTTGCTAAAGGGGGATTTGTCATTCTACTTCCAAAATAGTTTAAAATGCAAAAATTTTATTACTAAATTCAACTCAGCTAAAAATTAGGATAGAAATATCGATAGTCATGTCTCATAGAAATTGCCTCTCTGGAGGAGAAGGTGGCAGGGTCGGAGCTGCTTCCTTGTAGCTCAATGATCGGAGAATGGAAAAGAGAAGACCAGACACTGGCCATCTCCGTGCTGCTATGGTCATCGTTGGAGATGCTGGAAAAGAGAAAAGAATTAAGGGAGGCGCTAGGGATATCGCTGGTTGCTGATGTAGTTGTTCTTTCGTCTTTGCCGGAAGATAGAAAGAGGTGACGCTGCCTCGAGCTCACTGGCTGGATCTTGTTATTTCAGTCGATGGAGCCTGCTCGCTGGAGCTTCTGGCTATTGTTTCTCGCTGGGGGAGAAAATCGAAGCAGCAATGAGGAGGGGAGGAGACGTCGCTGCTATGGTGAAGGGTGGGGAGTGGAATTATTTTTTAGGGTTTTGCTCTTGGTAGACTAAAATATGAAAACCAATTATTTTGATCTATCTTGGTTATTTTTATAGAGATGTAACGCTAAGATTGAATACTACAGATCAACAATTTGGATTAAAACTGAGGTTATTTTAATTTAATTTTACAATTAATTTAAAAAAACTCTTTTGGTGGGTGTATTGAAATGATTGAGGGAAAAATAATACGCGAAACTGTTCAATAGAGTACCTAAGGCAAAATTTTGTACGAATCATTGCAATAAAAGTATACTATAGCAACAGTTGCAGTACTAATTCAATGATTTAATTCTATAAGTGTATCGTTAGGTCCACTTTTCTATTTCAAAGGTTATAACCGTTGTGAATGAGTATCTTTCGCAACACATATTTTATTGTTGCTAAATAATTGTATCTACATGCATTTTTTCTAGTAGTGCAACGATTGCCCCCCCCTCCTGCACACTCATCGATGTGGTTTGAGACTTGTGCAGGCGAGGGATTCATCACTATAGCTATGTGTTGGACGAAAGTGGGAATTGACGCCCCGTTTATCCACACACGAGCTGTTGATGGTTTCTAGTGGTTGCACACTGCATAGGCAGTGTTGCCTCCTACGTGCTTGGGTCCTCCTCAAGGGACCTTGGTTGGTTCTTGGGGATTCGTACCCAGACGTTTCGACAATGAATCATATTTAACACTTTCTATACACCCTTCCACCTAATTTCATGGATTTTCGAATCCTCAAAACTAGTCAAATAGGCTAAGGCATGCTAGTACCCCTTAGAACTAGTTTCCGAATGTCATGGACATTCTTGGACGTTTTGGTTCTTAAAATTCCTAAATGACTTATATTCATTAAAATAGGCCCTAAAAATTGCTTATACCCCATGGAACCTATGTGTGTGTGTGTATATATGTATATGTATATGTGTGTGTGTATATATATACACACACACACATATTATGTGATATGAAAGGATATTTTAAAATTATCCAATGAAATATGTCTAAGTGGTTGTATAAGACCTCCGAGAGGTTGAGTACTCCGTGTTACTTCTAGGGTGGGCTCCCCGGTCATGACAATCATACCCTCAATTCATCACAATAACCCAAATAATCAAGTCATCATCATCATAATACAGTGAACTTAACAATAACATAATCAATTGTAACAACCCTAATCATCTACAAATAAAATTCATAACTAGGGTTAGGGAAAATTGTTCATCAATGAATCCATCCAATATGTAGATCCAATTCCAACAATAAATAACAATAGTCAGTCCTACAATGTAATAACATAGTTAACACAAGTCTAACATCAATTCATAAAAAAGATCCAAGACTTAGGAAAATTGGGGAAAGGACATGGATCCTACGAAATTCCCATTGATAAAAAAAAATTACTCAACAATATATACGTAATTAGCCATAGGTAATCAGAATTTGTTATAATTAACCATCAATTTAAAGTTTAGAAGGAAACTCACTTGTAGAGAAAACCATCGGAAATGGGCGGTTGAGAAATCAACTTTGAATGAACCTATTGGGGAAAGGAATCCCAAGAGTGAAGAATTCATACCTTAGATAGTTTTATAAACAAAATTTGATCAAGAAACCTCGATACCTTGTCTTTTTTTAAAATCTTCTTTGTTTCTTCAATGGAGAATGAAGTAGAGAGAGACTATAGAGAGAAGTGGGAGAAATTGGGTTTCAATTTGTGTTTGTGTTTTGAGGTGGAAAATGGATGATAATTGATGTAAAATAAACATATAGTCAACCCCCAAAATATCCAAACTACCCCTTATTAAATTATATTTCCAAAAGTAAAGTCCAACATAACTCAATCTTTGAAATCCCGCTCACCTTTACGCCCAACTTCACAGTCAGTGAAGTGATTGATGGAGCGTGGTAATGGTCGTGAAAGGTGAGGCAGTAGCTCCCCAAACGATCCACCTCTATTTTTCTCTAGGTAGACTTCACGACATACTTCCCTGCCCTTCCATGAACATGCACAATGTCCCGCCAAGTGGCTCATGGTGCTCTTTCCCAGTAGACTCTCTAAAACTCCCCCTTTTCCCCAATCGTCGAAGGCATGTTCACGACAACCTTCCTCCTTCTGTCAAGAGTACCATGATTTGTGAAGCATCTCGTGGTGACTTGGACACTAGCTAGTCCAAGATGTCACATTACCCCATGGATAAGGTATCTTCATGAGAAACCGACTTGACTGTGGTCATGACCACGAGCTGTGGTCATGCTCGTGAACGTTAAGGCAGTAGCCTCCCTTCTTGGGCAGCCTTGTCCTTTTGGCTTTTACTTTCCCTTGAAGATTGACAGTACTCCCTTGGTCTTTCTTCCTTATACCACTTCTTATGCATCTAAATCCACTCCCATCACCTTCCCATGAAAAACACTTTAGATACCCTTTTTTAAATCATGCTAGCACAACTAGTTCAAGTTACTAGCTCACCGGTCTTCATTGTCGTTTCGTGGCATTTTGATTCTAACACTTCCTAATTAGTCTCAATACATTAATTTAGGCTTAGAAGCATTGTTTTAAGGCTTGTCTCCTCATGTGAGGATCTAGCTAGGTCATGGAACTTCCAGACTGTTACAAATTACAACAATTAACCAATAAGCAATAATAATCTATCAATATTTATCAATACAATACAACATTAAATCAATTTGAAAGGTAACCCACGATAGTGGATGAAAACCATAATTTTATACATCTTTGTAAACCAATTTTGAAGAGCCTCTTGGGGAAAAGAGTCCCTAGAGTTAATAGCTTCCATATCTTAACAATTCTTGAATATTGATGGAAGAAAACTTTAAGCTTGAAGACATAATGAAGCTTGAGCCTTGGTCTTCAATGGGGGTATTTGGGTAGTGAGAGAAAGTAGAGAGAAGGGAGAGCTAATTGGGTTTGAAATTATGAGGTGATGAGTTAGTTTAATGAAGTCAAACTCTTTTTTAGTCCCCAAACTTTATTAACCACCCCTTAATCCCTAATTAATCTATTAACTAATTAGCTAATTATCCTAACGTTGCCCAAAATTAGACAATGAAGTGGAGACCAACCATGACTCCCCGTGGATGGTCGCTCGATCAGACCACAGACCATACTAGTAGTCTGTGGTTTTGGTCATACACTTGATCTTTGATCAGTTTTGGAAAATGTCTAAGTCCCAACCCATGAGTAGCATCAACAGACCATTCTCCCATCGACGGCTCATCGTTTTGTTCCGTCAATGGCGGGTCCTTTTCAAGGACCCCTAGGGTGGTCCTTGGGAAGTTTACCTGGACAATCCTACCCTAAACACCTAAACCTTTTTACCGAATTTGACTTAATTCCGACTCTCAAAACCCCTTTAAACACATGAAGGTACACTAGTTCAACTTTCCCAAATATCCAAACATTATGGTCATTTCTTAATTTTTTGATTCTAATACTTCCTAATAAAGTTCATTACCTTTGTTTAATCTTAGAAACACTATTTTAAGGATTATTTTATCAAGTCAGGCTCTAGATAAAGTTATGGAATTCCGGAGTGTTACACCAATTGTAATGCATTTGCTAGGGTTTTGGTGAGTGATTTGCTTACAATGTAGAGATCATTCCCAATAACAATTCCATAGAGAAGATGAAGCAAAACTCAATTGAAACTTATAGGGAATTTGCGTATATATGAAGAATGGAGGCAACTAGTGTTCGACCTCCTATGTCATAGAAAGAAATTGTTGTATTATTTGTTGGGGTTCAGGAGCTCAAATATTATGATAGGATCATGTTGATCGTTGGAGAAAAGTTTGATAAGATAGTAAAGGTAGGTGAAACTATGGAAGATGGATATCAAGCCCCTTCTCGCCAAAATTCGCCAAATTATCGTCAAATGCATCCCCCTCAACAAGGCAATTACAATCCTCATCCAAGGTGTCACGACCCAAAACCGAGCCGCGACTGGCACCCACATTTACCCTCCTATGTGAGCGAACCAACCAATCTAAACCTTAACATTTCAATTTAATATCAACATAAAGCAATGCGGAAGACTTAAACTCATTAATAAAAGACAATTCAATAACTTCTAAAATTCAACATCTATTATTTCCCCAAAATCTGGAAGTCATCACCACAAGAACATCTATGATCAA
>NC_028648.1:23836796-23976761 GCF_001406875.1 Solanum pennellii | reverse complement strand
AAGTTCAGAGAGTCGATTTCAGTACCCAAATTTCAGAAGTCCAAGTCTTTTGGAACGAGACACCCTCGACGGCCCGTCGTGTCCATGACGGTCCGTCGTGGGTTCCGTCGACTCACACAGTTTTTCCAGAAATAAAATCTGCTGCTCAAAACGACTAAACAGGTCGTTACACAAGGTTTGAGAAGAATCCCTCCAGAATTTTCACTCCGCTCATTGAAAGACGAACAAAGCTATTCAAGAGATTAACTACGATAAATTTCATTCATCAAGTTGGTCCCAAGACTGTTGACACCAACTCTAGATTTTACAAACATGATCAATTATGTGCATATCATTCCAATAATGTTGGGCATGACAGTGAAGATCATATCAATCTGGAGCACGAGATCGAAGACTTAATTGACTAGAGGGTGGTCAATATTCAGACCGCTACACCTAACATCAACATTAATAATCTTCCTAACCATGGAGGCATCAATATCAACATGATAGGGACAAAGGTGGAGTGGTGCACGAAAAAGGCGATTGTCTCAGTTGGGAAAAATAACCTCGAGAAAGTTGTGGCCTTGTTTTCTATGAAGGAGAATAATGATTTTATGATTATGACGCCTCACAAGGCTATTGACTTGGTGAAAAGAGAAATTTCCCCTTGAGGTAAGTTTTTTATTGAAGCAGCTACTACCAGGGTATGACTTATGAGTTGATCCATCAATTGTCACGCACCACAAGAGTTAACCCAGGGAAAGCAGAAGAAGGATCAATCTAAAAGGCAAATCTGTGAGGCCGAGGCGGAAGATTTTCTGAGAAAAATGCAACAGAAGGATTATTAAATAATGAAGGTTGAAAAACCAGCTCATATTATGTGTAGGGCTTACTGATGAGCTCACAATTGCAGAGACAAGCTTTGATGGAGGCTTTTGATGACAGTTATGTGCCGCTAGGTCATAACAGTGATACTATGGCGTTCATGATAAGCCAAGTCGTTCGAGGACACAAGATAAATTTTTGTGACAAAGAGATAACTTATGAAGGCAAGATGCATAACAAAGCTCTGAACGTCAACATTAAGTATCGAGACTAAATTGTAAATCATGCCCTGGTCGATGACGGATCTGTTCAATTTTTTTGGAAACTTTTAACTCTAAGGTAGCTGAACTTCGACTTGGGAAAGCTTCACAAGAATCAAGTCATTGTGAGGTATTTCAATGGAGAGAAAATAGACACATTAGGTGTAATGAATTTGGGAATTCAGATAGGTCCTACTAAGTTACATGTTGAGTTTGAGGTGATGGACATCAATACAAATAAAAATTTTCTTATGGGAACACCATTTATCCGCATGGCTGAGGATATGCCCTCTACCCTTCACCTACAAGTGAAATATATATTTGAAGGACCGGGAATTTGTCATTCATGGTGAAGGGAGCCATTAAAATTGACATACCGCAATTGTTGATGAATACTAGAGAGGTTGTAATTTCTATACAGTTGAGCTGGTAAATGCCACTAGTGATGATTTGGATCGAAAACACCCTATGTCTTCTGTGTACAAGATAATAAGTAACGTCATTCTTCAAAGAGGTGAAGAACCAAACTTTAGATTGGGGAAAAATTTCAAAGAACTGTATAGCCTATTTAAATTCCTGCTAGAGGATCATAGCTTGGTGTAAGGTACATCCCCATAGATGGTGATGCAGAGGTTATGAACAAGTGTGTTGATCGAGTGTTGGCAAGGCCAATACCTCATTTGTACTAGTTATTACTTATGCGAGAATATGTTGGTGATGGTAGTCATGAAGAAGGAATATGGGGCCTTTTTAAGGAAATTGATGCAATAATCGAAGATGAGATCGAGACATCGGGCATCCGTTATGCTGAAAAAGATGAGCAATTGTCACGACCCATAAAAGAATAGGTTAAACTAGAGCCTAATGATTTTGTTTGTAAGTTTGCTACGGAGTTTCATATTGAGAAATGATGTCTCGATTTTAGGCTGAGGAGTTTAGGAGTTAAAAAAATCAAGGTATGACCCCTCAAAGATCAACCGAGGGTCCTTGAGTGGTACCATAAAGCCTAACGCGAAATGCTGGAAGGAAAACAAAACTACCCAAAGTTGTGGAAACTACAGATGGGGACCTACTCCCTATTGGTATTTCCATGTCCTGTGGATGGCCTCCACAGGTCAGCCCCAATATGTGATGCTGCATCCCGAAACAACTGACCTACACAACGGGGTGTTACCCCATCTAAGGTCCGTAGGTTATGATTGTGTTGCTGTCAAACATTCGACCTTTTTAGGGCAAAGTGGTAAATTCCTTAATTGTTTAGTTGAGTTAATAGAAGGTTATTATTGTTTTATTAATGTATTTCAAGGGTTTTTAAAGTATTAAGCTCTATTTTACACTCATCATTTCAAAACCCAAATCAAAAACCTCCCCCCCCTTCAAAAAAGTTCTCTCTTTAGAAACCTCATTTGGAGTTGAAGTATTCAATCTCTCAAGATCAAGTATTTATATTTCTCAAGTGGTTTTCGTGGAGTTATTACGTAAAAGGTATGGTAGTATTCATCATTTACTAAGTGTCTTTCGAGGAGCCAATTTCAAAGTTGATTTTAAGTCTCCATGTATACCTAAAATCATAAATTTTCAATCTATGCGGATTCAATTCCAAAATAATTTTAAAGTCTTTTATATGATGAATTGTGAATAGAATGTTGAATTAATTACGAATTAAGATGATTTATCCCTTGAACCCATGTTTTCTTCCAAATTCTTAATTTGTGATTTGTGATTGGTAATGGATTGATCATGTTGAATTGTTTATCTTTATATCGAATTAGTTATTGAATCAAATCAATTTGCTTATCTATTGTAGTATTTTAGATTTATGGGTTTATATTGATTCATATCCTTTGAGGGAATATTTTCAAATGATTTATGTATGATTATGATGTGAACTATATGTGTGTGATCTCAAGGAAAGTGATCTGATCTTGTATAAAATGTAATTGTGTTATTGTTGATACCATATTCTCAATTAACACTTATGAATGATGTTAATATGTGAAATGTTTTCTCGCATACACATACATATACACTAATGAATGAAGAATTAATGAAGTTCTGTGATTATGTAAATAATGAAGTACATATTGAAAGGTTATTCTTAATTGTACTCTAATGAATGATTATTCCATGATATGAATGGAATTTCTCTTAGTATGGTATTCTTAGTAGAAATGCTATTCTCATATTTGAATTTATGAAACATCCAACAAATGAATGTTGGGTTTGGAATGGATGCCCTCACGTGAGTTGAGGTGGGGTATCAAGTAACAATGTCTTATCCCGTATGAATGTTAAGTACTCCGTGGGTAATTACTGCTAAGCACCGAGTAAAAAGTTATTTGAGATAGAAACGCTCATGTGATTTTAGGCGTGGTTTATAGTAGAAATATCTTTAGATGGATGTCCTCACATTGTTTAAGCGGGGTATCTTGTAGAAATCTCCTTATCCCATGACTATTTGCCCACACAGGTCTACGTAGTGGATCCACCTATGCTAAAAAAAGGGTCCTACCTTTGGCAAGTAGGAATCCCTTATCTGGTGAAGGTGACAATAAGATTCCATGAATTTCTCACATGTTCTATGTCGGTTAAGGATTACCCCCACAAAAATGTAATGAACTATGGATTCTCAAGAAGGCACTACTTAGTGTGGGTGGTAGTATGGTATGCCACGTATGTATTGCACAAGTAGGTTTTGAGAGTAGTTACGCTGTGTTCCTTTATAGTGTTAAGTGAAATGAATGTGCTCTTATCATGATGTTAATGAGGATGCTTGTTTAATGTATAATGAATGGTGTTCTTAATGAATCTAATGAAGAATAGTTGACTTAAATTCTTATATGTTAGGCAGTATGCTTTAATTGGATTGTAATATGAGTTACTTCTTTCAAATGACTTGTTGAATATGAATGTTCCTTGACTATGTAGACTTCCAAGGATTATTTAGCGTGGGTAGTAGTATTGGGTTCTACTCATACATTGCATAACTATGACTTAGGGTTGTCTTAGATGTTTGTCCTAATGTTTTGATATGATTTATGAAGTGTTTATCTCTCTTATGTTTGATTATGGTGTAATAAGGAAGGGATGAATGGGGATGATTCCTTAAATTGGACTCATATAGGGACTTATTTTAATGCAAATAGTATCCCCGATTGTTTATTTTATATTTATTTCTATAAAAACTCCTAAGTTTAAGGTATTTTAGGATTTGGTAGGAGCATGGACAGTTGGGCGCAAAACAGAGTAAAATAACTAAAGATGTAAAGGTGTGAATTGCCAAGAGCACTTGGCGATCCTCCTTATTGAGAAGTTCCGCCTTTTGTTATAACAATTGAGCCCGAAAGATAGTGGATAAAAATGCGATGAGAAGGAGCAGTCGGTCCATCGCCGATCACTTCCACAAAGCAGAAGATTACCACCCATCAATCCAGAACACATAGACAAGGAAAGAATCGTTCAAGCAGCGACAAACTGTACAAAGGGAGATTCACCAAATCACTCAGTGTGCCTAAAAGATTCATCAGCACAATTCAAAAGTCAATAAATACTGAACACTTTTATTATTTAGAGATGTAAAATTAGAGAGTGAAACAATTTTTACACTTCATTTTTAAAAAAAGCATTGTTGTTAAGTTTTCTCTCATGTTTGGAGAGTGTTTTGTGGAAGCTTGAACAAAGAAGCTCTTCTTCCAATTTTGGAATTCTTCTCCATTTAACTTTTTTTGCTACTTTCAAGGTTTAATCTCTTATACTCACTTGATTCCTTTATTGTTTTAAGTAAATTCGATTCTTCCTTGACGTGTGGCTAAAAACCCCCATTTTTGTTGGGTGATTTAGCAATTATGGGTGTATTAGTTTGTTGGATCTTGCTTGTTTATTTTATACATTCAATTTTAATTGTGATTTCACCTAGTTGTGGTCGCTTAATCTAATGGGTTTGTATATGCAAATACAAAACAACCCATGTGTTTTTGACTTACTCGAAAGAGAGGTCATGAAACTAAGACCAATAGACTGATATCCTAAGGAGTGAGTCCACATCATGTTTAACTCGAAAAGGTGATCCCTAGTCCCATATCCAAGCTCTGCCGTCGAAAGAGAGAGTGCGGATAAGGCGTTAATTTGATAGTTTAGACCAGTGGGAGTCCGATAGGAACCCATATTATATGGGGTAAGTTGCCCTAGAGAGAACTTCCTTTAACATAAAGCTTAGCATAATAACCATTGTCTTGTTAAATTAGCAATCCAAATCATGTATCCACTACTTTTATCTTCACATATAGCGACCACACCCGAAAGGCTCTCTCTCATACTTGATATTCATTTTTATTTTTGCTATTTTACTACTTATGATAAACAAATCTTGAAATGTGACACTTTGGTGTCACAAACTGAATTTAATTTTTTTAATATTTGAAAATATCTTAAACATCACTATTTAGAATGAAATTCTTTGTAGCTACTACTTTCACTACCACTCCCTTGGGACACTACCCCAACCCTTCGTTAGGTTACCAAGCTATCTTTGATTTTTAGACACTCATACTGTAGTCTAGAGTCGTTGATTAGAAGCACAACAATAAGCACAAAGAATCAAAATGGCAATGCTGGCGGGGAGTGGTGTCACATGAAAATGTAGTTACTTATAGTTTTCAGTTATCTATAGTGTAATGACTACTAACATTACTTTTAGTTTTGTCTTCTTCTTAATTAGCCATTTTAGGTACTTCTGTCTAAACAACATATCGGCAAGTTATCCGAGGTGAACCAAGAAGTCTAGAGTGACTTCAGACTAAGTGCAAGGGCAACTCAACTTAGTAATTTAACCACCTTAATAACTAGGGTGAAAGTCCAATGCAGGATAAGCGGGAAATACATACCTTCCCTGGAAAACACACGTTATGTTGGCAAGGAAATTGAACGTATCAATAATATGCTGCTACATATTCTCTAAAGTATTTATAAGAAAAATACAATCATCGAATGGATGAAACAGAATGTCAAAGTGTTGCATCAGATAATTTTCTCACATGCCAGATCCATTAAAATGAATGATACATTTATTAATCACGTGTTACCTCACTCTGATCCAATAACAAAAAGGAAAATCCTTAGAGGGTAAATCCCAAGGATTGGAACGTGAATGAGGACTCACGTCGGTCCATGACATTAAACAAGAAATTTCTTGGGAGGCAACCAAAGGTTTTAGAATATTATACTTCTAGTTTGATGATTAACGATATGCTATGTTGCATGGTTGAGTGAAAGTATTCATATCAGGAAACACCGACAAGAAATTTTCCATGTAGAAATTCACAACATGATTGGTTGAATTAAGCTGAATTCGCCGTTTGGCTCATATGTAAGTACAACACTAAGCCTGTAAAACTCAGTGATTCCAAAGAGCAGGTTGGCATTTGGTTGATGTGCTGGGAGATTATTATTCAACCGCTTTGTAGTACGCCAAGAGTAGGTCTGTAACACACCCAAGTGTCCACATTCAGAAAGACATATATGGCCAAAAAGTTAGAATTCTTCCATTCATCTAACTTTTCAACCCTATAACTCAGTACCTAGGTTATTCATAAATTTTTGTAGTTTACTTTAGAATTTTTGAGTCAGATTAAATCCCGACAGGCAAATTTTAATTGTTGCCTAGCATTGTAACTATATCCTTAACAATGAAAAGGTTAGTTTCTGAAGATATCAATGTCATTGTCAAAGATTTCTCCTCATTAATGATGCTTATATATTATAACTGTAGATTTTTAAAATATTTGTCTTGATTTATGAAAGGGTGTTCATCTGATCTGACATAATTAATACTTTTTGCCCACTATTATTAATTTGAGCGCATGTGATGGTTTGTGTTAAAATTGATGTTTAAAAATAATGAGGTGTGTTAGATATGTCTTGAATTTCACTTGTGCATATTTCAATTTTTATTTTTGAATGTGTAAAAATGATTTTGGAACATGGGTCAAAATAGGGCACATAGAGTTATTTGGCTAGTAGGCTTAAGCTCGCCATGTTTTTTGACGGTTTGCCTATTGATCATTTGATCATCTTTAATTTCTAAATTGAAGAACTAAGAGTAGTGGAACATTCAGTGAACATAATTATGATCGCCAATATAGTTGCTAACATGCCGATGTTATTATTGATCGCCCTTTCATATTCCTTACAATCACCATGGCACTGTGATTCTCTGCAGACACCCTCAGGCTAATCCAAAGTGGTCGGAGTTTTTCCGAGTGCTATATCTTATCCCCGACCTACCACAAATATCAAGCTAAATTAGTTAGCAAAATGATCCTTAATAGCCAAAGGGGTTTGGCAATTCACCGGTAAAATCTGTGAAGATCTCTAAAATTCAATACTTCAACGTACTCATCAACTGAAATTCTCAATCATTTTGCAATTATGCGCACACAACCAACTTGAAGAAAGGAAAAGGAAATTGTTCTTAGCGAGACTACACAAAATCAAAGAGGAAAAGGCACTGAGCACCCAAAGGGCAAAGGAAAATAAAAAGCCCTCGAATACTCACATTTTGTTTCCAAAATGTAGCCCCCTATGATTTTAACAAAATAAACTATAATGCCAATTCGGCAGAGGAAGAGATAGTGGAGGCCCAAAAGAGAGAGATCCAGCGCAACACGATAAATTACTCATCTCAGTTAAGAAACCCTCAAATTGCAAATACAGAACAAGTAATAGAGTTAGAATAATTAGCATAATCCCTCCACGATGGTCAAAAAATCTAGCAAACTCTGAGGGGCTGAGAACCATAATTGAAGTGAAAGAGTTATCAGTGGAAGGGGTCATCGACATGCATACAAAAATTATTGAATGCTTGAAGTACCACAAGTTCCAGATATTCACTTGGACATGCAAACCCTATGTCCCAAAATGGTTCTCGGAATTCTAAAACGCATATATTGCAATGCTCTCTCAACATAGGAGGATGGTGTCTTCTTTTAAACGTGTTGATTTTGTAGAAGTCCGAGCAAGGAAGGTTACTTCTAACGACAGAAATATAAATGGAACTCTTGGATTGTCCCCCCGATTGAAGATCAATGTGAAAATTTAATCAAGAATGAGAAGCTGGATGAAATTAAGAAGTGTCTAGCTCCACTAATCTCATATTAAGAGGGGGAAAATTCGCTAGCAGAAAAAGGATTTGAACGTGGCTGAAAGATACCGGTTTGGGTTCATTAGTAGCACAATTATGCCTTCTCAAAATGAATAAGCTCTTCGCCACACTAAAGGTGATTGACTTTGGTTCATTATGGGACACAAGCAGAAAAATCTAGGGAGCATCATCGCTTTAAAAATCAAAATGCGGGAAAAGCAAAACCACTCATCTCTACCTATCCCAATATTGATTACTAAGTTATACCGAAGATCCAAGGCTCCTACAAATGCAAGAAATGATATCGAAGTAACTCCCTCAGCTTTCATAGATATTTGGAAGATATAATTCGAATATCTAAAGACCAAGCAGAGAAGAAAAAAAGGGAACCCGAGCCAGTAGCTCCACACCTATAGAAGCCTGGAAACACACTCAAATTTTCAGGCTTCCCGGAATAACTAGCTCCATTTTTTCTTTTGCTAACTCATTACGTGTTCCAGCTACGGCACAATTTCTAAGATATGTTCTCCAACTGTATCTAGTACTACGATCACTATTACTTCATTGATTTATATCAGTCTGCTTGTACAGTCAGCTGAATCCCTGGCTCAAAATCTAGAAACCTCCATTCCAGAAATCATTCAAATCGCACTAGATAATAATATGGCTGTAATGACTCGAATTCTGGAATTCGGACTGCAACCGGCGTTGTCGACCTCTCAAAGGTCGCAGACAAACCTCTTCTTTCATTTATCACATTGATATGGTTAATTTTAGATGAAAATTTATAACTTTCTATGAGTATGAAGTTTACATAGACTTCATATAGATAATACTAAATTGCATCATATACAAAGATCAACGTAAATGAAACAATCATCTATCATAAGAATCAATTCGAAATAGAATGTGAATATATCATAAATATGTTTGCCAAATATGGCCTTATTACAAAAAGCTTTGAAATAAACTCCGAAGAAAATGCTAGGTACAATATTCAATACCTATGTCTATATCTAAATCTAGACTATTTTGTAGCATCCTCGAAATCATGAGGACCTACCAAATGGTCTGGAGAAACGCTAAAGTCCAAACCGCTGCCAGTGTCGTCAATCTGTCCTCTGACCAACACCTATAAAAACAGTAAATTATATAGGGTTAGTAAACCACTTGTACTAAGAACGGGTGTATGCACAAATATACATAAAGCTATGCACGATCAATGAAAGCTCTTCCTAAGCAACATGCCATTTCTGGAAAGTCTAGTTACTAGACTATCCTAATCCGTAAGTTGTAAATTGTTGTTTGAATATGATGTATTTTAATGCATTCAAACCACACAAATAATTTTTTATGATTACAAGACATTAGTATGATCAACATAATTTTAAAATAACTGAAGCGAACATTGGAAATTTTGGTCCTCCAAACCAGAGAGCTCTTTCCTTGGGACTTAGTATATTTTTTAGTCTTTTTCTTCTTCTTTTTGTGTAGTTCAATAATTCCTTTGGTCCTATGATTTACTTACAAGTGCAATGATTCATTGTAGTTCCATACCCACAATGAATTGATGTAAGTAATCCAAGGACTAAGGAATGATTTCCCTACCTTATAGTGATTCATTATATACACTATATAATCATTAAATTTCATAAGTCATTCTCTAATGATCATGCCATTGATTTCATTACTTTCGTGTAAGGGATGTTATGGGTTATTTAGTTAATGTTATGTTTCTACTTCCATTTATTGGTATCATATAAGAAGTCAATATAAGCCATGACTCTTCCTAATCAACATGCTTTCTTAGGATGTCAAGTCTCTGGACTTGCTTAATTCACAATAGGAAGGTCATACCATGAATATATTACATATCATGCACACATAGGTTCACATAACATACATTTGATGTTTTATATATTATACATTTCATATCCACAAGATCTTGGAATCGTGGTTGTAGCATTAAGGCATATCAAGTGAGGTTCCAACATATGGGACCTCAACCCGAGGGCCTTCTTTAGCAAACATAGAGTCTACTTTATTCGTTCATTTGTACTTCACATTATTCATTTCATTCATTCATAGGGTGATGTAAAAACAAGCTATACCTAGGATGAAGTTTAAGACTCTAATCGGGATCATGAAGTGCAATGACCAAGAATGACCTAATGTCATTACTTGAATCTGGTTTCACCTCCTGATTGTCTTGCACAAATACCTTCGGGGTATCGTTCATTTTATAATATTTCATACATTGAGGAACTTCAACTTTAACTGACATATATCATGTGAGCATCATGAAATCCGGTGTCTCCCCCACATCGAAAAGTGGTTGAATCACTGGTCAAAGTGAAACCAACACATGCAAGCTTATTAGGTTTGAACCAAGCTAGTTCCCTATGGTGGCAGCATAGTTCAAAGACTAGGAGATTTAAGGAAAACCATACCCACCTTGGTAGACAGTCTCATCTCATGAGAATTAGGTGAACCTCCGTCCTTATCAAAAGAAGGCATCACCAATCATAATTAGCCTATCGGTGCTCAGTTTAAAGTTCCTATTTACATTCATTTCATACATCATCGAGGCTTGTTTCTAGCATGAGGTAGTCATAGCTCATTAGATGATTTCTCATCTCTTTTTTACGTATTAAGTGTGAATTGTCCTTACATTTACATATATAATGTGATTGAGACTTGTCTCTTGATATTCACAACTCTCTTAGGCGAATACTTTTAGTGACCTTTACTTAGGCTTGGCTGAGACTTGTCTCACCATTCATCTAAGACGCTTGTTATGTTATCACCATTTTCATTAGCATCATAATTTAGCATAATTACTCACCTGATTACGTGATTTTCATTTCTTCATGTTGTGGTTAACTTACATCAAATGCCATGCACATGCCCTTTAGTGTAATTTACACTCTTAGTACCCCTTTAGGGTTTCTCATATATGGCTAAATGTTTCATGATCATCTATGTGTATATTGTGCAAGATTTATACATCTTGCACATTCGTTCAAACTGGTCCGTGTTCGAATCCATTTGGTGGCCTTTAATTTTCGATTATGTGTGAGACATATGTATCTCACACATTTAGCCTTGAGGCCGGGTTCGATTCCCCTCTCTCACAAGATTTGAATATGATTAGTATTAGCCTAAACAATTGAGAATAACTTCATAGTCAATTTATTGGCACAAGCCAAACATTCACTCAAATATAATTTCATGGACTCATTACCCAATTCTATTACATAGTTTGGAGATAATGTTGTAGGCCAACTTATTGGCATAAGCCAGAACATTACTACACTTGAACTTTTAACCTTTGAGTAACTTACAAGAACAATTCAATGTTTTTACGTTCACAAGTTCGTGTGGATAGGGTATGTTGGGAATTGTTCCATTGATTGGTATACCCTATGTTATGAGTTCATTTATGTAGAGATTGGTATGAATTCTCATGTTTTAAAAGTAATATGATTAGACATATATTTTACTTGCAAATTTGTTGGCACAAATCAGAATTCCACTATACACTTGTCATGAGAATATCATTGGCTAATTCAATTAATTTCATGTATGTACCATAGCTAATCTCATCATTTTAGTAAGTCAATCTTTCCATAATTCTTTGAAAGCAATGTTGTAGAAAATTCTATTGAACAACCAATTTATTCCCCAAATTATTGGCATAAGATAGACATTCATTCAAATGTGATTTCATGGAGATCTTTTAAGCCAACCTTATAACATAACTTTAGGCATAATGTTTTTAAACATCTTGAACAGAATAGTATGATAATTTAACGAACACAACATCATCCACAAGTCAAATTTACAGTTGGTATGCACAACAAACCGTAATCATGTTCATACATAACATTTTCGGCCACAACTTAGCATAGTATCATTCTCTTAACCAATCTTAGTTCATGACTTTAGGGAAATGCTTTTAAGACATATTGGACAACACAATATTAATATTTGATGACTTTACGATCTTCATAACTTCACAACCACATCAATTAAACATTTGGCTAAGACACATAAATCACCTCACACAATCACGGACGTTCTTAGCATATCATCGATTTGTAGTTTTCATGATAATATTAACTTTACGCGACTACAAGTTTATAGGTTCATTCGGTACTCATCATTAAAGAATAATACATGTTAAAAATAGCCAGCACCACATAGAAACAACATTATCTCTAACCTATTCAACATTAAAATCGAAAATGATACCAGGGACTAGGAGTTCGACGAGAACAGGAAGAACCCTAGTTTCAAGATCATTGAATTCTAGGGAAAGAAAATTCTCTTGGAGAAAGGAGTCTAGGAGATAAACCCATACCATAAGTATAATTTAATCTATGAATACTACCTTGAGCGAAAACTTGGAGAAACCTTGAAAATGCCTAGGAGAATCAGTGGAATTTTCTGATTTCTTTCGCTCGCTTGCTTACTGTTTTGCGTTGTGTATTTGTTTGAGTTTGAACGTGAGTATAATTCTTAGGAAATTATTTTGACTAATTTAACAAGGGTTTAATAAGTTAATTAACTAAATAAATTAATAAATTTCTAAAAAGCCCCTCCTAGATTGACTAGAACTAGGAAAACACAATACTTAGTCAAATTTGAATTTTTTCCTAGGATTTCCGTTTTGAAAATTTAAATTAATTAATTAAATAGCTAATTTAATTAATTAAGGGACCTAGGGTAATTAATAAGGTACCCCTAATTCATTGGAACCATAACTAACTCTTTTGGGACATCCTAGGTTAAGTACTAGGATGTTTCTTGAGTTATACTATGTTAGTGTAAGAATTTCGGTTTGAACCGTTTAAATAAATTAATTAAATTGTTAATTTAATTAATTAGGTGAATTATTATAATTAATAAATCACCCTTATGTCGTTATAACCATAACTAACCCTTTGGATCATCCTACGTTAGGTACTAGGATATTTCTTTTTTTTGTCTTTACCGAAATCTGGAAATTTCATTGTGATTTCGGTTGTGCCCTTTTAAATTTGATGAATTAATCTTATAAATTAATAGATTATGTATTCTAGTGTAATGACTAAAGTATCCCTATGTTTTTAGGACCATAACCAACCTTTTGGACCATCCTACGTTAGGTACTAGGTTGTCTCTTTAACTAGTTACTAGGTTAGTGTCACCCGATTAAGTCTAAGGTTGTCGGGTGCACTAATTAGTTTATTTCTTTTTGTACTAGGTTAGTTAGCCAGTTAGGGAAGTGTGTTAGAGTCTAGAATTGATTAGGAAGTTAGGCCCCACATGGAGTGGTCCCTTGTGCACGTTTTCCCTCTAACTACCCTAACAAAATTCGATTAGGGTAATCCCCTCCTTTGTTCACTTCTTCACCTCTCTTGTACATGTTCTTGCACATATGATTGTTGTACTTTTCTAACTAACTATGATTTATGGTTCCTTTGGAAATGTTTACTTATTGTCCCAAAGACCCGTACTATGTCCTTGGGCACTGTTCAGTCTATATGATCATTTTAAATGGTTATGTACTTAGTGTACTAGGCTTGACACTTGGATTTGTAGTACCTAATGTGTTTGCAACTGATGAATTTCTGAATCTTATCTTAGGGTCTTCATTGCAGGTAGTTTTCCTAAACAAGATCATTAATACATAGATATATGGATAACACCCTTTGAGCCAATATTTCCAATATGCCCAATATTTTGCTTATTGGGTATTATATAGAAATTGGCTATTAGCCCTTAGCCAATTTTCTATACTATGCCCAATATTTCTCAATATTGGGCATTAGAATGCCTATGTATCCCCAATGCACATTCTTAAAGACCTATTGGGATCTTCACTAGATATAAAATTTTTCGCAATGTTACAATGGCACCATTGAATGCAATAATTGAGAATTTAAATTGAAGGATATCAATATGTGAAAAAGACAAAGGAGGCAAAAAAGAGGTTGCAGTCCTACGAGCTGAAATTGTAAAGCTTAAAAAGGAATCGGACTACTTAAAATATTTTGATATGTTCACAATTTTCGGAAATGTGGAAATTAAAGATGCATCGAAGATGACTCAAACTACTTCTGGACGTAGAGAGGAACTAGCGATCATGGCTCAAAAGAAGAATCTGAAAAAGAGATCCTAATAGAAAACGAGAGAGCTGTACAAAACGATGGGGAGGAGATTGTTGCAATCATAATGAATATAACCCTTGAAGCCTCACATTCAAGCGTAATACTTGTTGGATTTGATGGAGATCGATCTTCTGGTGGAAACTATGGTTCTGAGGATTAGACAGGATTCTCCTATATCTGACCCTCTATATTACATTTTTTGACTTTTGTTTTGGGTATTTTGTTTGCACTTGACAAAAAATGCTTTTATTTGTGGTGGGGTGAGGGACACCTTTTTTTTTTGCTGAATGTTTGTTTGATTTGAGATGGGTTGTCTGTTTTAAATTGTGTTCTTAAATCTACTTTTTGTGGATTGTTTGAGCTTATAACTCTCATTTAGGGTCCTGATTTCAAAATAATTTTGACCCTTTCAAAAATTTTCACTTTTGAAAATTTCTCCACCTCTTGTGTTGAAATTGGTTGTTATTGTACAAATTTAAGTCTCAATTTCGATCAATACTGAATACCTAAAAAATGCTCTCAATTGAACAAACATGAATGTGCAGTTACAACAAGAACAAATGAAGTTACATAGACGATATGTAAAGTTTTATCATCTCATTGTGATTAGCCAATTATCGAATCATTTCTTTTGCAATGACCATTGAACAGTAGCAAAAGTGTGTTGTCTTGTTTGGTTTGACTGTTGATTACTTGGGTGATGAGATAACATTGAACATTGCATGAATAAACCTAGAATTTGCCCCATTAGTTTGTTTCTTTTAGAAAGGTGTCCTCTTTAAATGATCTTAGGAAACATTCAAAGAGTGTAAACCAACTCTTACATATAACTTTCTTATGTCCTACTTGTGAACATATGAAATTCTCTTGAACACCCTTTGAGTCTTACATCTTCTTTGGACAAACCTTGATGAAACCAAGACCTTACGTTATCCATCACTTATAATCCTCTTTAGATGTGATATAAGTGAATAGCCAACAAAGGTAAAAAACCCTAAGTTGGGGGTGTGGTAAGAAGGGAAAAGAGAAGACATGAAGTGTAAGAAAAGTATCACAAACCCATGGTACTGTATAAAAATGGAAACCTTCCATATACAAAAAAAGAAGAAAAAGGAAAAGAAAAATAAAAGAATTAAAAAGAAGGTTGTAGATTGAAAGCACATAAAGAAGTTGGATTTCCATGCAATCCATGGAGAAGAATAAAAAGATTAATTAGAGGCACTTGACTAAGGATTGATAAACAAAGAAAAAAATGTTTGAGAAAGTCACATCTCATTCAAGAAAAATCGACTAACCCTAAATGACTATACCTTTGCACTCAGCCCATTTTATAAGCCTTATAAAGACTTTTTTTATCTAGAGTGAACCAAACCGAAAATTAATTGGAAAATAAAGGGAAAACCTATGGGTGAAACACATGCATTTTGTTTTTCTTTGTGAGTCTGAGGGTTGTATTAGATTCCTGGTCCTAAGTTGATAAATCTCAGTGTGTGAAAATAGAATCATTCTTTATGTGAGGGCATGCAAAAATTTTGATGAGCTTGAGCTTGCATTAGTAGAGAGTATTGTGAGCTCGATAATCTTTGGTAATGGTGTGTAACAATTTGAATCTTTTAGTATACATTTCAACTATGCATGAGTAATTTCAGTTTTTTTTTGTGTATATTCATGATTGAGTCTTGTGTAACATTATTTTATATGTAATACTTGAACCACTAAACTTGAGTGTCACTTGAGGACAAGCAAAAGTTTAAGTTGGGGGTGCTGATACGTTCTCAAATTGGACTCCTATAGAGCCTTATTTATATGAAAATAGTGTCCTCGATTGTTTATTTTATATAAATTTCTGGTAAAAGCTCTTAGGTTTAAGGTATTTGAGAATTTGGTAAGAGCATTGACACTTAGGTGCAAAAATGAAAAAAAAATGAAGATGCAAAGGTGCACATCACCAAACACACTTGACGATCCACCGCATAGAAAAGGTACACCTTCTATTACAGCAAGTGATCCCTGAAGGAAGTGGATCAAAAGAACCCAAAAGTAGCAGTCGACAAATCGCTGATCAGTTCCACAAAGAAAAAAAATTACCGCCCATCGATGTAGAACACATGGACAAGGAAACCATCATACAATCGGCGACGGACTGAACAAAGGGATATTCACCGAATCACGACCAACTATGCCAAATAGATTTTCCAACACCATTCTAAAGTCCATAAATAATGAACTCTTTTATTATTTAGAGATATTCATATTGAGAGTGGAATTTTTTTTACACTTGATATTTTATTATAGAAATGTTGTTCTGAAGTTTTCTCTGAAGTTTGGAGAAGGTTTTGTGGAAGGTTGAAGAAAGAAGTTCTTATTCAAACTTTGGAAGGGATTCTTCTCCATTTACCTTCCTTTTCTACTTTTAAGTTTTAATCTCTTATATCCACTTGATTTCTTTATTATTTTAAGTGTATTTTATTACTCCTTGATCTGTAGCTAAAAACCCCATTCTTGGGGTGTAGTTTAGCAATTATGGGTTGATTAATTTGTTGGGTCTTGCTTGCTTGTAGCCAAATTGAATTTTAATGGTGATTTCACCTAGTGGTTGTGGTTTAATCTAATAGGTTTGTAGTTGCAAATACAAAACCACCCATGTGTTTTTGTCTTGCTTGGGAGAGAGGTTGTGAAACTAAGACCACTAGACTGATCCTCTAAGGAGTTGGTCGAAATAAGGTTCATCCCGAGAGGGTGAGCCCAAGTCACATACCCTAGCATTCCTTTCAAAAAAGCCAGTGTGGATAAGGTGTAGGTTGGATAATTTAGATTATCGGGTGTCTAAGAGGAACCCATTTGATTTACGGTATGTTTCCCGAGAGGGAACTTTCTTTCACCTAAAGCTTAGCCTAGTCACCATTTTCTTGCGAATTTAGCTACCAAAAACATGTACCCACCACTTTTATCTTCACATATAGCGATCACACCCCAAGAACTTTCTCCCATACATGATTTCCCTTTTCATTTTTGCTATTTTACTACTTTTGACAAACAAATCTTTATATTTGAAACTTTTGTATAAAAACTGATTTTAATTTGTTTTAATATACAAATATGTCTTAAACTCTCACTATTAATAATGGATTTCTAAGAAGCTAGTACTTTCACAAAAACTTTCTTGGGACACGACCCCAACCATTGGATGAGTTACTAATCTAGCTTCGATTCATAGACACTAAGACTTTAGGGTAGTGTGATTGATCACGAGCGTGAAAATAAGCACAAAAAGTCAAATGGTAAGTTCACTTTTTGTGACCTTGATGTTGTATGTAGTGGTGATACTGGTATGTGACACTATTCATACATTATCGTTAGTATAGCTTGTAGCTTACTAGAGGGGAATACTTAATGTAATGAAGTGTTTTTTATGTAGATTATGTTTTAAATGTGAAGAAATGTCTTGTATGTTGGTGATTTGTTATATTATATCTCTTATACTATAGTTGTTGAAGTTTCCTCAAATTGGCATAAAAGCATGACTTTGAAAAAAAAAGTCCTCTATGAGCATGATTCTTGCATGACTATCATACTTAGTAATTAATCGTGCTAACCCATATTCTTTTATGTTTACGAAAAGAGTAGGTTCTGGCATTTGAGTGATTCTCTCTAGTTGAAGCTTGGATTGAGATTTTTCCAATACTAAGTGGTATGTCCTCATAGATTGAGAAAAAGTACTTTTGATGCTTCAGTATTTTCCATGCAATAAACATATGTTAGACTTCTAGTGTCAAGGGTCGTGCCCTATTTATTTTTTCAAGATATTAGTTAGATTGCAATGTGAGATAATATCTTTATGCTTTTTTTAATGTTTTTTAGTTGTTGGATTTATAAAAGAAATGTTTTAAATTCCACACTATTTTTAAGTATCGTGTGCAATGACATACTATGAGGCTTGTATGAGACTTTTAAGAGTCTTGTACATCGTGTCACATATAGGGTCTAGACTTAGGTCATGACATCAGTCGTCAAACTAGACCTCCATGCCATTTCTGATTCCCCACTCATCTTCGTAGAAAGTACATGTTTTTATGTTTGTTTTAAAAATAGGTGGTAGCCCGGAAGAGGACTGAGATCCACCGTTCATGTGGTTTTTACTTGTTTGTATTTTGAAATTGCCGCGTAAAGTTTTAGCAAGGATAAATGACGTTTGGCCTTGGCCAAAGTTTGTGCTTGTTTTGAGTTTAAATTAAAAGCCACTATTATAAAAATCTGTTTATTTACTTTTTTCTTTATGATATGTCTTTCTGATTTTGTTTGTGTATGATTTCAGTCATAATAAATTAAAACCTGTCAATATCGTGTCATGTTATGACCCAAATGAACAAAATTAGGCACATGATGATGAATGGGGGGACTACGAAGTTTAAAATTCGATACTCGAAAATGTTGCTGAGAAGTTTCGATAATTTGAGAACAAGCCCAAGCCGAATCTAAAATAAACCAAGATGATGAATCTAGGAGATGAGGAGTGTGCTAAAGAAGTGATAATAAGTTTCCCTTCTAACTGAATCTCAGAGAAGGGACCTGGTATACTTGTTGAGAGAATACATTGACGTATTTGCATGGTCTTACAAGGATATGCGAGGATTAAGTACAAAGATGGTGTCTCATAAGTTTCTTATCAATCATATTTCAGTCAGGTAAAATAGAAGGATCGTAAATTCAAGCTAGAGTTGAATTTAAATATAAATATGACATAACCAAGAAGATTGAATCCAAAGTAGTGGAAGTGAAGCAATATCTGTCTTGGTTAGACAACCATGTTTAGGTTTCCAAGAAAGATTAAAAGATCAAAATTTTTTTCGATTATAAAAATTTCAATGAAGATATTCCTATAAGATAATTTTTTATTGCCAAATATCAACATTCTCATTGATAATTGTGCTAAACATGAGATGCACTTGTTTGTGGATTGTTATGCGGGTTATCAGCAGATCCTGATTAATAAAGACAAAGTAAAAAAGATAGCCGTCATTAAGCCTTGAGGTTTATATCATTATTAGGTGATACCTTTTGGTCAAAAGAATATTGGTGCTACTTATATGAGGTCTATGACAACCGTATTTCATGATATGATTCATAAGGAGATTGAAGTGTGTATAGATGATGTCATAATAAAATTCCATGAGAGTTTAGATAAGTTAACTCGCTTGAGTAAGTTCTTTGTTCATCTAGGTAGGTGCATTTGAAGCCAAATCCCCCTAATATTTTGAAATGCAAGCTAGAAAGTTGTTGGGATTTATAGTCAGTAGAAAGGGCATCAACCTTGACCATTCTAAGATCAAAACAATTCAAGAGTTACCTCCTTCGAAGACCAATAACGAGGTGATTATTTTCCTAGGAAGGCTGAAGAAGATTGCTTAATAAACAAAAACATATTTGAATAATTAAAAAAAATTTATATGAAGACCCATGCTTAGAGTCAAAGATAGAAGAAGATAGAGTTTGGGAACCCTTTTTAGAATCTTTTAGAAATGACTGCTTGTATGTAAGATAGTTCAAGGATGACTACCGAACCTCAATGATAAGAAACCCACTAATTTTTATAAAGAACACGTCCACCAGCAGCCCTCAAAGCCTTTCTTTGTGTCCAAGATTCTATGGGATTGTGGGAGAGTCTTTTTTTAGAGAGAGAGTTTTAATATTTGAAATGAGGGGTCTTTTCTAGGTCTATAACTTAAAATCAATTTACTATACTTTAAAACCCCTAAAATAATAATCCTAGGTTCATAAAATACATGGGGTGAATTTACAGAACACCCCAAGCCAAGGCAGTAAAACGTGACACCTTTAAAGGTTCCAATCAACAACCCCTTTCTACTTAACGTCGTCTGGTCGACGGCCCGTACAATTGGGGCGTCGATGGCTTCAGAATATGGTCCATGGGGCTTAATCTGCCACCACTAAAGGTGGATCTATGCACCCAAACAACGGCCCATGAATAGAAATATGACCCCTTGATGAAGGGCGTCGATGGGATAACGAACTTGGCAGTTTTCTTCCTAAATGTTGGGGTCCTCTTCTAGGTCCCATTGTGGGTCCTAGGTGGAGTCGTACGTAGAACCTGAACCCCTAGACAAGGGCATATAGGTCTTAGCATTATCACACATCAATTTCCATTAAAACGAATACGTAAAACGTGCTAAAACACACGAATACACACAAGTACTTTGTAAACCATTCTTTTCGAACCTCATAGACTTTCTTGGACATTTGACTTGTAAACATCACCAAGCCTATTAAAATCCCTTAAAACATCATTATTAATTATTTTTAAAAAAATTAACTCATGAAACATTTAGGAAGCTCTAATTCAACTTAGTTAGTTTTAGGGTGTTACAATATTAACATGAGTTTCTTGAGTTAATAACTTGGTAAATTAATGATAAATTAAGGTCTTGTTTGAGTAGTTCTGAGGTCTAAAGTAATGGGACAACCAACACATTCGAATAATAATCTCTGTCTGCTAATGAGTTCTAGTATGTTGTTCATGTTTTTGTATGTTTTTTAGAGTATAAAATAAGTATAGGTTACCCTACTATGTATAAGGTCATTTTCAGGGGTTTAAAGTCCGGGTACGACTCCTCAAGAACTACCCTAAGAGTCCTTGATGAGGACGCATGGATTAAACCGAAAAAATTTTAAATAGGGGTGACTTACAACTAGTAGGTCATTTGACGTTGAGTAAAATGCCTCCATCGGTCATGCCTTAGTATATGGAGCCTTGACACTTACAGAAAAGCCACAGACAATTACCACTCCTATGCAGGACAGGCCGTCAACCCACCTACGGTCTGTAGTTGGGGTCATGGGGAGGCACCTTCAATTCTGCATTATTTCGGCCTAACCAAGGGTGGTTTGGTAAATTCCACCCTTAGCTAAATAAATTTGGGGATATTTCTTTCATTTAGTTTATAGTGTTATGAGTTATTTGAATTACTAAAACCTAGAATTAGACTTCATTCTGCAAAACTCAAAATCGTACCCTCCGAAAGTTCTCTAAAATTTCTATGGAGTATTAAGGTCAACTTGGAGCTAGGGTTGAAAATCTGCATTGATTTCATTTCTCTTTTTGGTGGGATTCACAATACTAGGTACGGTGACTCTTTATCTAGAGTTATATTTCACTGTAGAGACAATCTTCAAATGGTTTTCATGTTTTCCAAAGGATATGAAAAAAACCAATTCTTCCTCAAATCCATGGGTTCTTGCAATAAATAGTTTCAAAAAAACTGTTATGATTATATTATAGTTTGATTGATATTTCTAGTGAAAAACTCCATGAACCCATGATGCCTCTAATTCCCTAATTTTTGCTTGTATAGTGGGAAGTACAACACCTTCCATGGTGTGGGGTCTTATGACACTAAATTTAATGCCAAGCTAGTATGGTCTATGTCGGTTAATGCATATTCCAATCATGTGGGATGATCACTTTTACTATTGGATAGGTTTCACAATGTTAGGTAGTAGTATGGGATGCTATCTACTCATGACACGAGTAGGCCTTGAAGTTTGTTAGAGTGAGTTCCCTAGGTTTACTAAGACCATTATGTGAAGTCCTTACTTGTTTAATTGTCTCCTAAATGGATTAAATGAATAATGTTCACTTAGTGATAGTATGTTGAATTTGGAAGGTTCTTATCTAGGGTTGCTCTGAGGAAAACATAGGTGCACATGAATATGGTGTATGGTTGGTCTCTTCATGTTCTTACTTAGGTTGATCTTAGAGTAACCATAGGTATAGTTCCCGAATCATGAAAGGCTTATTTAATGAATGTGGAATTTTGTGTTATCTATTGATGCTAGTTGAATATATCTTATATGTGGATGTTTACTTGGATTATGTCCTTTGCACTTGGTATATGAAGGTTTACCAATATAGCATGAAAATAATTTATATCAAATAAATGTCGCTTTTTTCATCACTATTGCACGGTCATCGTACATAGTTCTTAATTGTACTAATTCCATATTTTATTTTATTTTTTTACAATGTGTAGGTGTGTGCAAGTAAGTGATCTCTAAAGTTTAAGCTTGGGACATTCTAATTCACTCAAGATTTAGGTATTTCCTCATTCGTCTAGGACAAGAATCCTTATGCTTGTTTTATTTGGTTAAGACATTCGTATGATACTTGTATCATTCATTCAATGTAACAGGTCGTGTCCCTAAGTTTGATATTCTTAAGGTTTGGGTCTATGTTGGCTTATGAGACTAGAATTTTTTTTTTGTACAGACTCTTCTATAAATGTGTTGACTCTTAAGTCTGTTGATTTCTTGAAAAAGGTTTGAAATTCTTCTGTTTTTTATCCATATGTGATGAATGTATACTAGGGGGTGCTCTCGGGTCATTAAAAACTTTGTATCAGAGCATAAGGTTGTGAAATAGTACCTAAGGTTAAAAGCCTCATAAGGCCATATCTAGAAGAGTCTTGTTCATAGGTGTGAGTCACGACACATCTATGAATGGGAGGCTATATGATGTTAGAAGCAACACTTCATTGATACATCTTGAATTCATGCCATAAAGTGGATTTCATTAAGTCTCTTTTTCTTAATCTCTTTTCTTGTGTTTATAGGATATAAATACAAGTAGGACAGCCACAAGGAGAGTGGATGAGGAAGTAGTGAATAATGGAGTTCCTCCTCGAGGTGATCAATTTACTCAGGGTGACCAAGTTCCTATAGTTAACCAAGAGATGAGGTTCCGGTGGTTCCCCCGGACATGTATATTCAGAAGACTAGAGTGGATTTTCTTACCCTAGCCCCAGCCATGATGGCTCAACTAAATAGAGATGTCGGGATCGGGGGTAATGTTATTGAGAGTACTATGGACTCTAGGTTGAACGACTTTGTGAATATGAATCCTCTTATATTTATTGGATCTAAGGTGGGAGAGGATCCCCAAGAATTCTTTGATGGTGTTTATAAGGTGGTCAGTGCTACGGGGGTGTCTTCTAGGGAGAAAGCAGAGTTGGCTTTATATCAATTGAGGGAAGTGTATTAAGTATGGTATACACAAGGGAAAGAGAATAGGCCGGTTTAATCGGGTCCTATAGAGTTGGAAGAGTTTAAGGATGAATTTTTAGGAATGTAATTTCCTAGTGAGAACAGGGAATGTAAGATTAAGGAATTCATAAATCTCGAGCAAGTTAAAATGAGTTTGTAGGAGTATTACATGAAGTTTAAATTGTTTTCTAAATATGCCCCAACCTTGTAGTCTAACCCTAGAGAAGAGATGAGTAGGTTTGTAACCTTCTCTATCGACCTACTCAAGGAAGGTGTAGTACGACAATGCTCTATCATGATATGTATATTTCTTGGCTTATGGTGTATGCTAAATTCGTTGAAGAGTCTAAGCTTGATAGGATCATTAGGGAGTTAAAGAGGAGGATGTATGATGATCAAGGTCAACCTAGGTTTAAGAACATAAATCCAAATCAAGATTCTACAAGTGCTTCTAAGGGAAACCATGAGAAGGGTGGTGGTTCTCCATTTGCTAAGCCTTCTTCCACCACTTGTAGTAAGAAGCACTACGGGAAATGTCTAGCAGGTATTGATGGGTGACTTGAATATCGAAAGAATAATCACAAGGTGACAGATTGTCCTACTCTTGTAGCTACAAGATATGAAACTAAGCAAGCTCCTCATAGTGGCCCGAATCTTGATGACAAAAAGAAGAATCTTTTCTACGTTCTCCAAGCTAACAAGGAAACAAAGCCGGAAGGGGGTGCAGGTAAGTTGTGTATCCTTCCCTTTTAATGAGATACTTATGTTTTGTTCATGATAGCTTTGATGGGGTTTTTCTATGTGGGGGATGGATTTTTTAATAATGAGGTTGGCTAGAGTGTGAATGTTTGTGCCTCTTTTCATTCTATTATGTTCAAGCTTGAGATCTAGAGTTTCTAGTAGCATGATGCATATTTTGAATGTCTTATGGAAAAATGAGTTGTTATAAAAGTTATGATCTTCATGTTGATATACATATATTATAATTTGTCTAAAATGTTGCATGATGGTGTTTTATTAGAAACTGTATGTGGTCCATAATGATGTGGAAATGAGCATAATGAGATATGGGTAACGATGTTTCTCCCTCAAGAAATAATGCATATGAATCATGAAGCAAAATGAGTTTGTGCATGCTGTTCTTACCTTCTCGTTATTTTTTGAGCCTTTTATGTTGAGTGATGATCCTCCTATATATATATATGTGTGTGTGTGTGTTTGTGTGAGGACCCAAAAATGCATTAAGATAAAATAGAGCCTAATATGTGTGCCATGAGCTTATGAGGTTCTAAAATTAATAAATATAGTGTTAAGAGGCAGTGTTATAGAGTTTGGATGAGTTTGGAGGTGAAACGTCCAAGAACGTCCGATCACGTTTAAAAGTTATCCTTGAGACGTGTTAGCATTCCTAAGTATGTTTCATGAGGTTTCAAGTGGTGTTTGAAGCTTAAATTTGTAGGGAAGGTTCCTAACATATATACGGATGTATTAAGGGTAGAAATGTCCGGTCACGGATCCCTAAACACCACCTAAGGGTCCTTGGGACGGACCCAAAAGTAGGTAGCACATTGCCTTGGCAGTGTCAATTGACAACTTGCCATCGACGTCCCGTAGTACATTCTAGACCCATTGATTGGGGATATACTCCACACTTAGACGTGGGATTTGAGCCTCAAATTCAATGTCACAGTCACCAATGACAGACCTGCAGTACGGTGCCTTCGTTCAATTGACGGTTCATCGACTACAGGGGCGTCCTTTGGACCTGCAGATTCTGTCTATGTTCTTCCAAGTAAAGGGATGAATTGGGAAATTTATCTGACATCAAAATAAATACATGGAAGGTTATTTGAGGTATTTTATTAGTATTTAAACAATAGAAATGGGGATTAGACTCTAAATTCAAAATCAAAACCTCTCTCTCAGCAAAGAACTCTTAAGAATACCATAGAAAAAGAAGTAAAGTTGGAGGCTGCTCTTACAAATAATTTGACCAACGATTAAAGGTAGGACTAAGTCTATAATCAAAGGTATGTAATGTTTATTAATCCATGGATTCTACCATTGATGGAGTCCCCCTAGTTTTCCTCAATCGTGAATCGAAAGAACCCCAATTTAGAGATGGTTGTGATTGCATTACAGGTAAGGTTTGATTGTGATCCCAATCTAGTGGGTAGAATTTAATTATGTTCATGTGATGATAATATGATGTTTTCTTGGTGAATTATAGTATCGTATGTTGATGGTGATCATAGTAATTTTAGGCCATTAGAGGCAGGTTGAAGGTTTTAAGTTCATCTTTTTAATTTTATTTTATTATGTCCTATTTGATCATGTGTGCATACACTTACCTTATAATATCTAATTGAATGAAGTACGCATGTAATTGAGCATAGATCATGTTATATTGAAGTTAGTAATCGTTTATGGTCTGGTATGCTTTTGATGCTATGCCTTTGGGGGTGAAGTTATTATGAACGGATTTGGATGATGTTTTCTTCTACACTTACACATGAACAAGTTAGGAGAAGAAAGTTCCTTCACATACATGTACTCTAGGTTGACCTTAGAACCTAAAATGAATCAAGACATGATGAACTAGATTACCTTGAAAATGGATTGTATGATCACTTTATGAATCAAGACATGATGAACTATATTAGCTTGAGATAGTAATGCTCAAGGAGGCTTGAGTTGAAAAACTCGTGGTAGCTTGAGATGTTGAAATATCATGGAAGTTTGAATTGAATTACTCATGGTAGCTTGAGGTGATGAACTTCATGGTAGTTTGGGATGGAGGAAGTAAACTTTCTCATATTTAGATTGTCTTGTATCATGATAGCTTGACTTAGTTTGGCAAAATCCATTTCATGGTAGCTTTAGGGGAAAGGCCTATACTCTTCTAATGTTAGATTGATTTGCTTGTAAGGTTCATTTCATGAAATAGCTTTGAATTAGTTACTCAGTATATCTTAGGTTTGATTATTCATGATCCCATATGGATTATCTTGCATCTACATGATTGGTTGCATGGTTGTTAAGAAGGTTGTATCCTTCCGTAGTTAGTTTGGTTAGTATGATGAGATGATTTCAATTGTAGTAGGTCTATTGTGATAGTAAGTTGAGCTTAATAGACTAGGTTGCAAGATAAGATACCTTGGATTAGTTTAGTCTAGAGATGTACTTAATGGGGATAATAGTACGAGATGCTATCAACACATTTCACAAATATACTTGAAGCTACATATGACATGACCCGTATGATATGTATGTTTAGCTCGGGTAGTGACTACGGTTGATTTCCATGAAATGATTGATTTAAGATGATATTTCCTTGTAAATATGAAATAGGTCTACTAGAGA
Organism: Solanum pennellii; assembly: GCF_001406875.1. NCBI lineage: Eukaryota > Viridiplantae > Streptophyta > Magnoliopsida > Solanales > Solanaceae > Solanum > Solanum pennellii. Next base: position 23,949,981 of record NC_028648.1, on the reverse strand, counting down.
CTCCAAAATAAAATGACTAAGAATAGGGTAACTTCAGATATGCTTTATGTGTGAGGTAGAATGGAATGCTTAATATGCATTGCACAAGTTTGGTTTATGAGGTGGCCTAGGGGCATAGTGCATATATGTTGTGATGAACTTGAATGTCATAATTATGATAGTGTGTTATGATAAAGAATGAGCAAAGAGATGTACATAGCTTTGGTAGTAGTATAGGATGCTACCTTAGTCTTGGACAAGTATACTTGGAGGTGGATTGTGAAGTAACTCATTTGAGTTAAACAGACAGTGAGTTAAGTTTGAACTCTTATATGATTTATGATGATTTACTATTCATGTTATGCTTATGTCTTTATCTCTTATGATTGTGTCAATTATTGACTATTCCTTTGAGATATCTTATGATTTAGTATGATAATTACCATACTTGGTATATTTCGTACTAACACATATTTTTACCACATTCTGATCCAATTTAGGGTCTTAAAGAGATTGAGTTGCTTTGAAGGGTAGAGTTTCCAAGACTTTGAATAAGTGAATATTGGTGATCCTTATATCATCCGAGAATACCACCACTATGATGTCTTTTATGTTCAAACCTATGTTTTAGATTTCAATGGGCGTTGACCCAAGACTATTTTATTCTTGATGTCAGAAATGTTTTTTGAGACATATATTAGAAGTTTTATGAAATGAATCTGCATTATGTTTTGAAATAAAAGTTTTAATTTTGAGCTGATTTTCATATGTTTATGCAATGAATGATGTCTAAGGGCTTGTACAAGATCTCTGAGAGGTCAAGTACACCGTGTTCTGACTTGAAGGACACCCTATCTTAAAGGGGGTACTTTGGGTTCTTACAAACTTTGTATTAGAGTATAAGATTATGAAATGGTCTTAGGATGTATTAAAACCACGTCAAGTAGAGTCTTATTCATCGGTGTGAGTCAGGACACAACTATGAGAAGGAGCTATGGGATGCTTAGGAAAGTGTCACTTTTTCATTTTTCTAGTCGTGCCATAGAGATTTGCTTGAGTAAGCCCTTCTTTTCATGTTTGCCTATGATTTCGTCAAGGTTATGGCTATACTAGGGCTAACGCTAGATGGGAAGGAGATGGCATGGACAATCATGAGGTTCCTCCCCAAGGGAATCAAGTCCCTCCTCAAGTTCCTAATACTCCTCAAGTAGGTTATGTTACTCTAGAGGAATTTAGGACTTTTATGAACTTGTTGGCTCAATACATGACGACCCAATCTAATAGGGAGGTGGTTCCTAACCCTATAGAGCGGATGAGTTCATATAGAATTAGGGAGTTCGTGAGGATTAATCCTTCGGAATTTAGTGGCTCCAAGGTGGAGGAAGATCCAAACAGGTTCATATATGAGGTTTATAAGACACATTCTATTATGGGTTTGACTTCTAGGGAGTAAGCGGAGCTCGAGGAATATCGATTAAAAGATATAGCTCAAGTTTTCTATGAGAAATGGAAAGATTCTAGGATGGTAAAGGAGGGTTTCATAGAGTAGAAGACTTTTGAGTCATGTTTCTTTGATAGATTCTTTCCTAGGGAATCAAGGGAGGCTAAGTAAGGGGAATTCCTAAATCGCAAGAAAGGCAATTTGAGTGTCAAGGAGTATGCTTTTAAATTAACTCAATTGTCTAAGTATGATCCAATCTTTGTAGAAAACCCTAAAGACGCGTTGAATAGGTTCATAACGGGGGTGTCCAAACTAGTTGAAGAAGAGTGTTGTAAGGCAATGCTTATAGATGATATGGATACCTCCCGACCAATGATGTTTGCTCAATAAATAGAAGAGTCCAAGCTTAAGAGGGTGAGAAGGAGTGTTAGGATTGAAAGTGAAGGGTCCGATGGACATGCTCGTTCTATGAATTGAGACAATTCTTTCGGACAAGACATCTCTAGTACTCCTATATATGAGAAGAGCAACGAGTACTCCCGACTTATTTGCCCTCGGTGTTGTAAGAAAAATGAAGGTAGGTTCTTGCCCGGTAAAGATGGTTGCTATGGGTTTGGTTAGAGTGGTCATATTATTCAATATTGCCCTAAGGCAAAGTCTAATGTGAGAGAAGGCAAGCAGGTATTTACTAATCAAGTAGAATATAGTATTCCAAAGAGTAATAGTTTCTATGCTCTCCAATCCAAGGGTTATAAGAATGATCTTCTTATGTCATTCTCCGTACGTGTTTCTTTAATAAATTACAAATATTTTTTCCTAAATTTCTTATGATTATGAATTGCTTTGTTGCTTCTCTTAATGATGAAAAAATTGATGTTAGAAAGACTTGTAATGCTTATTCCCAAGTGGGGGTTAAGGTGTCTCTTCATGAGGTCTTTATATGATTATGTGTAGTTGTGATTCGCTTGGTATTGAATTGTTTTCCTTGATTTGTGTATGTGGAATCATGTATAACGTATGTATGATGGTATTCTATTTTATATTAGGTCCTTTAAATAAGTGTTTAAGAAGGTGTAAGAGGACGAATGTTTCCCATGTCAAGAATATTGTAAGGATCCAAAAATGTATTAAGACAAAATAGAGCCTAACATGTGTGTCATGAGATTATGAGTTCCTAATATTACTAAATATACTGTAAAGAGTTACTACATAGAGTTTTGATATGTTTGGAGGTAAAATACCCAAGAACGTCTAATGACGTTTGAAAGTTAGCCATAAGATTTGCTAGCGTGCCTCATAATATTCCATGAGGTTTTATGTGGTGTTTGGAGATCAAATTGGTAAGGAGGTTCATAACATATTAACATACGTATTAAGGGTGAAATAATCTATACACGAATACCCAAGAACCACGCAAAGGTTCCTTAAGGAGGACCGAAAAGTAGGCCGCACACTGCCTTGGCAGTGTCAATTGACGACTTGCCATCGACGACCCGTGGTGCAAGCTATGCCCCGAAGATTGGGGTATCACTCCACAGATAGAATTTATGAGTTGAGAACCCAAATTCAAGGTATCAATCACCAACTTCCTAACTGAGGTAGGGTTCTTGTCGTATGAATAACGGCATGTCGACTGTAGGCGTCATTTAGATCTTCAGATTCGGCTTGTGTTCTGTGAAATGAAGGGGTTAGTTGGGAAATTCAACCCACTCAAAATAACATGAATGGGATATTATTTAAGGTGGTTTTAAGTATTTTGTGAGTGTTTAAACAATAAGCAATCCAATTAGACTCTAGACCCAAAGTCAAAACATCTCTTTCACCGAAGAACTCTTAAGAACACCATAGAAGAGGAACAAGAGAAGTCGGAGGATGCTCTTATAACGAATTTTACCAAAGATTCAAGATAGTTTTAAGTCTCTTAGAATGTTATTCATCCATGGGTTCTTCCCTTCATGGATTCCCTCTAGTTTTCCTTAATTGTGAATTTAAAGAACCCCAATCTAGAGAGGATTGTGATTGCATTATAGGTAAGTCTTGATTGTGATCCCAATCTAGTGGGCAGAATTCAATTATGTTTATGTGATAATTTTATAATGTTTTCAAGTTTAATTGTATTATTTGATGTTGAAAGTGATCATTGTTATTTTAGGGCAGTAGAGGCAAGATGAAGTTTCTAAGTTGATCTTCTTCATTCAATTGTATTGTATAATGTTCATTATTGAATCACTTAGATATGAATTGAACTAGGACTAATATATCTAGGTTGGTCATGACATGAAAATATGGAATTGCACATATGTAATCATGTATGCCAAGATGTACTTTGAAGTAAACATGTAACTTAACAAAGATCATGATGAATTGAGGTTAGTAGTCATCTATGGTCTGACATGCTATTGATGCTAGGGATTTGGGGGTGAAGTTATTATGAAGGAATTGGGATGATGCTTTGTTCTACACTTATATATGAACAATTTAGGAGAATCAAGTTCTATTACATAGTTATACTCTAGGTTTACCTAAGAACCTAAGATGAATCAAGACGTGATGAACTAGATTAGCTTGATGATAGATTTCATGATCACATCAGGTATAATTGACTTGGTGATATAAGGCCAAGGCATGATAGCTTCAAATGGTGGATCACATTATAGCTTAAGATGGTAGATATCAAGGGTAGTATGAGATAGTCAATCTCAAGGAGGCTTGAGTTGAAATACTCTATATAGTTTGAGATATTGAAATCTCATGGAAGCTTGAGTTGAATTACTCATTGTAGCTTGACGTCATGAACTTCATAGTATCTTAGGATGAAGGAAGTAAACCCTCTCATATTTAGCTTGGTCTTGTAGTGATAGGATGCTTGATCATGGTAGCTTTAGGGGAAAGGCCTATACTCTCCTAATGTTATCTTGATTTGAATGTAAGGTGTCTTTCATGAAATAGCTTTGGATTAGTTTCTCATGATAGCTTAGTATTGAGGATTCATTCTCCCCGATGGATTAGTTTGCATTTACATGAATGGTATCTTGGTCGTTAAGATGGTTGTGTTCTTCCTTAGTTAGCTTGGTTGGTATGATGAGTTACTTTCTATGGTAGTAGGTCTATTATGAAAGTAAGTTAATCTGAATAGACAATGCTGCAAGATAAGTTATATCGGATTAGGTCATTCTAGAGGATTTCTTTGTGTCGATAGTAGTATGGGATGCGATCCACACATGGCACAAGTATAACATAATGCTACCTACGACAAAACCCCTATGATATGTATGTTTAACTTGGGTAGTGACTATGGTTGCTTTCCATGACATGATTGACTTAATATGATAGTTCCTTGTCAATATGAAGTAGGTCTACTATATACTCCTAAGCTAAAATGAATAAGAATAGGGGGACTTTAAGATATGCTTAGTGTGTGAGGTTGAAACGGATGCTTCACATGCACAGCACAAGTGTACTTTGAGGTGGCCTAGGGTCATAGTGCTCATATGTATTGATGAACTTAAATGTCGTAATTATGATAATGTATTATGATCAAAGAGATGTACTTAGCTTTGGTAATAATATGGGATGCTACCTTACCCTTGCACAAGTATACTTGGAGGTGGCTTGTGAAGTAATTCAATTGAGTAAGAAAGGCAATGAGTTAAGTCTGAACTCTTATATGATTTATGATGCTTTATTATTCTTATGTTATTGATTTTATGCTTATCTATTTATCTGATATGAGAATGTCTATTATTGACTAAAATTTTTAGATATCTAACTTGGTATGATAGTTTCCATACTTGGTACATTTCGTACTAACACATATTTTACCTATATTCTAATCCAATTTAGAGTCTTGAAGATATTGAGTTGCTTCGCTGGGTAGAGTTTCCAAGGGTTTGAATAGGTGAAGCTTGGTGAGTCCTCATAGCATCAGAGGACACCACCACTAATCATATCTTTTATGTTCTTTCCTATGTTTAGAGTTTTATGGGATTTGATCCAACAATATTGTATTCATGATGTCATAGATGCTTTTTGAGACATATATTAGATGTTTTTGAAATGATTCCGCATTACGTTTTAGAATTTTTAATTTCGCACTAATTTTCATATGTTTACGCAATGAATGATGTCTAAGGTCTTGTACAAGATCTCTGAGAGGTTATGTACCCCGTGTTCTGACTTGAAGGATGCCCTATCTTCTAGGGTGTACTTTGGGTTGTGACATACATTTTATTAGAGCATAAGGTTATGAAATAGTCTAAGGATGTCTTAAAACCATGTCTTGTATAGTCATATTTATCGGTGTGAGTCACGACATACCTATGAGTAGGATTCTATTGGATTCTTAGGAATGTTTCACTTTTTCATTATTCAACTCATGCCATATTGTTTTGCTTGAGTAAACCCTTCTTCAAATGTTTGCCTATTTTCTTTCAGTTTATGACTATACTAGGGATAACGTTGTATGTGAAGGAGATGGCATGGAGAATCAAGAGGCTCCTCCCCAAGGGAATCAAGTCCCTCCACATGTTCCTAATGCTCCTCAATTGTGGAATGTTACTCTAGGGGAGTTTAGGACTTCTATTAACTTGTTGGCTCAAGCCTTGATGGTCCAAGACAATAGGGAGGTAGTACCAAACCCTATAGGGGGATGAATGCTTATAGAATTACGGAGTTATTGAGAATGAATCCTCCGAAATTGACTGTCTCCAAGGTGTGACAAAGATAAAAATGGGTTCATAGATTAGGTTTTATAAGACTTATGCTATTATGGGTTTGACTTATAGAGAGAAAGCGGAGCTAGTCGCTTATCAATTGAAAGATGTAGCTCAATTTTTGTATGATAAATGGAAAGATTCTAGGCCGGTAAGGGCGGGTTCCATAGAGTCGGAGAATTTTAAGTTAGGTTTCCTTGATAGGTTCTTTTGTAGGTAATTGAGGAAGGCAAAGTTGGGGAAATTCATACATCTTAAGCAAGGTAAGTTGAGTGTTAAGGAGTATGCTTTTATGTTTGATCAATTATCTAATTATGATCCAAGCTTGGTAGAAAACCCTAGAAACTGGATGAATAGGTTCATGAAGGGGGTGTCCAAACTAGTTGAAGAAGAGGGTTTTTTTGATTTTGCTTGTACATGATATAGATATATCCCAACTAATGATATTTGCTCAACAAATAGAAGAGTCCAAGCTTAAGAAGGAGAGAAAGAGAGTTAGGATGGAAATTGGAGGGTCCGATGTACATGGTTTTTCAAAGAATCAACACAAGTCTTTCAGACAAGACTACTGTAGTAATCCTGTGTATGAAAAGAGCAATGGGTACTCCCGACAAACTTGCCCTAGGATTGGTAAGAAACATGAGGGTAGGTGCTTGGCCGGTAGAGATGGTTGCTATGGGTGTGATGAGAGTGGTCATTTAATGAAAGACTGCCCTAAGTCAATGTCTAATGTGAGAGAAGGCAAGCAAGTCGCTACTAATCAAGTGTAAGATGGTCTTCAAAGAGGAATAGGTTCTATGCTCTCCAATCCAAGGGTTATAAGAATTATTTCCTTATGTCCTTCTCCTGTATGTGTTTCTTTAATTAATTAAAATTTTTTTTTACAGAATTTATTATCATTATGAATTTTTTTCTAATTTTTCTGCTCTTAATGATGATAAATTGATGTTAGAAAGACTTGTATGGCTTATTACCATGTGGGGGGATAAGGAGTCTCTTCATGAGGTCTTTATCTGATTATGTGTAGTTATGATTACCTTGGAATTGAATTATTTTCCTTTATTTGTGTATGTGCATTTATGTATAATATATGTTCGACTGTATGGTAGTCTAGATTAGTCCCTTTAAAGAAGTGTTTAAGAAGGTGTCATTCGAGGATGAATGTTTCCCAAGTCGGGTATATTGTACGGACCCAAAAATGCATTAAGATAATATAGAGCCTAACATGTGTGTCATGAGATTATGAGGTCCTAATATGAATATAGTGTTAAGAGTCAGTATATATAGTTTGGATAATTTTTGCGGTGAAACTTCCAAGAACATCCGATGACGTTTGAAAGTTAGCCTTGAGACGTGCAAGCGTGCCGTAGTATGTTTCATGATATTTTAAGTGGTGTTTGTCGCGCAAATTTTTAGGGAAGGTTTGTAACATATATAAAGACGTATTAAGGGTGCAAACGTCAGGGCACAACTCCCCAAGGACTACCCAAAGGATCGTTAAGGAGGACCCAAAAGTAAGTAGCACACTGCCTTTGCAGTGTCAATCGACGACTTGGCATCAACGCCCCATAGTGCAGGCTACGCCTCATATATTGGAGGCGTCACTGCACAGATAGACTTGTGGTTTGAACTACCAAGTTGAAGGTCTCAGTCACCAACTATGGACATGCAGTTTCGTGTCGTCGTTCCATCGTCGGTCTGTCGACTGCAGTCGTCGTTTAGACATGCAGATTCTGCCTGCGATCTGCCAAGGGAAGGGGTGAATTGGGGAATTCACCCCACGTCCAAATTAATGCATGGGTAATAATTTTAGGTAGTTTTTCTTATTTTATGATTATTTAAACTATAAGAAATCCAGTTAGACTCTAGACTCAAAGTCAAAACCTCTCTCTCACCAAATAGTTCTCATGAACCATGGAAGAAGAACAGAAGTTGGAGGCTGCTCTTAGTACGAATTTCACAAAGGATTCAAGCTAGGATTGAGGATCTTATCAAAGTTATGTGAAGCTTATTCATCCATCGATTCTTCCCTTCATGGATCTTATCTAGTTTTCCTTAATTGTGAATCAAAAGAACCCCAATCTAGAACAGTTTATGATTGCACTGCGGGTAAAGCTTAATTGTGATCCCAATCTAGTGGGTATAATCCATTTATGTTCGTGTGATGATTTTATGATGTTTTCATGGTGAATTTTAGTATTGTATGTTGAAGTTAATCATGGTGATTTTAGGCCGTTAGAGGCAAGATTAAGGTTCTAAGATGATCTTCTTAAATCAATTTTATTATTTAATATTGATAATGAATGAATAATCTAGGTATGAATTAAACTAGGCTTAATTGATCAAGGATTGTGTTTACTTGTAAAGATGGAATTGAACCTATGTGATCTTGTATGCCAATACTTACCTTCTAATGATCTAATTGAATGAAGTAAGCATATAACTGAACATAGATCATGATGAATTGAGGTTAGTAGTCATTTATCGACAGGTATGCTATGGATGATAGGGCTTTGGTGGTAAAGTCATTTCGAAGGGATTGGGATGATTTTTTCTACACTTAGACATGAACAAGTTAGGAGAAAAAAGTTCTCTTACATTGATGGACTCTAGGTTGACCTAAGAACCTAAAATGAATCAAGTCATGATGAACTACATTAGCTTGATGATGGATTGCATGATCACGTCATGTATAATTGACCTGGTGAGATAAGGCCATGGTATGATATCTTGAGATGGTGAATTTCATGATAACTTGAGATGGTAGATCTTAAGGGTAGCTTCAGATAGCAAATCTCATGTAGGCTTGAGTTGAAATACTCATTGTAACTTGAGATGTTTAAATATCAAGGCAAATTGAGTTTAATTACTCATTTTAGCTTGAGGTAATGAACTTCATGGTAGCTTGGGATAGAGGAAGTAAACCTCTCATGTTTAGCTAGTTTTTGTATTTCTATGATGCTTGACCATGATAGCTTGATTTTGTTTTGCCAAAACCATTTCATTGTAGCTTTAGGAGAAAGGTCTATCCTCTCCTAATGTTAGCTTTATTTGAATGTAAGGTGTATTCCATGATATAGCTTGGGATTAGTGTCTCATGATAGCTTAGGGTTGAGATATATGCTCGCCTATGGATTAGCTTGTATATACATGGTTGGTTTCATGGTGGTTAGGATGGTTGTATTCTTCCTATTAGCTTGGTTAGTATAATAAGATTCTTTCTATGGTAGAAGGTCTATTATAGTAAGTTTCTCTTAATAGACAATGTTGCAAGATAGGTTAGCTTGGATTGGGTAATTCTAGAAAATTGTTTTTTATCGATGGTAGCATGGGATGTTATCCATGTCATGACCAGGTTAACCCCCTAGACGTAACTGGCGTCGTCGTCCTTTTGAAGGACTAGGACTAGCCTCTTAGTTTCATATGCGGAAAAATTTGAAGCTTTCATGTTCATTACTTGGAGGTTTACTTAGAAATCTAAATACACATAATATACATATTCATATCGAGTATACATAGACCCTTCATATCGGAACGTTACATAGACTTCTACTTTCATTGCACATACATATATAAGAATATAGAACTAGAGTCAATGATTGTCTCATCTCATACCATCTAAATGGATATCACAATATGGGAATATCTCTTACATCAATTTAACAAGACCATGTATAGGTCATACGAGAGTACAATATTCAAATTACGAGGAAATAAATGATAGAGTCAATAAGCTCATAAAAAAATCCAAAGCTAGAAGATTTCACTGCCCTCGAATGTTGAGGACATACCCTACTTGGACGAAAGGAAGAATCCAGCCTTCAATAATGTCGCCACCCAAACTCCTCAACAATCAGAACCTAAAATATTTTCGGGAAAAGAAAGAAAATGGGGTTAGTACTTCACATTTACTAAATATGAGATCTTATGATGATACAGAATAAAAACATGCTAAAAGGGAATTTTTATCAAAACATGCCAAATTACCCCTTTAGGGGCCTAATGCAATGTCAAGTAGGTCATATCCACCAACAAAAACATGCTTACTATCTCAACAAGCAATACTTATTAAAAAATACTTGGAACCATGATTTACTACAACCCTAACATCAAGGAATAATATCAAAAGAATAAATAAGAGTCAAACATATCATAATAAGCAAGACAACTACTCAGAAGTCCTTATCAAGTCAACAAGTTCAATGACCAAACAAATCCCCATAGACTTACTCAATCAAGTATCCTTAACAAGAAAACATGACCTATGTCCAACTTTAAATATCATGGCATTTAGGCTTGCATTTCATCATATATTATCATTATAATCCAAGGCATATTTATAGATGAACTAGAAAACATATAGCATCAAAAATGTGCCATGGTCATCATATATACATAGTATATTATCATAACATAAGCATATAAGAACCTTCTCCTAATACTCCCCTCAAGGATAACTAGTGCAATGTAGGTAGAGTCTCATACCCCTACCTAGACTAAGCTAGACCCCTTAGGTTAAGTTAGGGTTCAAATCCTTTAATTTATTTTACCTTTTTGGAACATCATGCCCTAACTGACATAGAACACATGAGATAGTGCGAAATCCGGTGTCATAAAACCCTACACCGAAAGAAAGCATACTACATGACAAGGTAGTACCAATACATGAAACATAACTACTACGTGGATCCACTATCTAGTATTCCTATGGGGGCAACATAGTTCAAGAACTAGGACATTTAGTCGGGACCCTCTTTATGCGCTATGCATTATAGCCTCCAATCTCAAGAGTACTCAAGTGTTCCTACCTTCCCTATCTGCGAAGAAACACTCCTCTATTTAGTTCACTCGGTTCTAAGATAGATTCCCTTTTTGAATTTTCTTTAAACCTTTAATTATCAATCATAACTTAATTTAGGCCATAGGGTCTACCCCTTGTATAATCATCATCATCAATAGCTCAATAAGAATTGTATGAATATAAGTCCTTTCATCTCAATTCATATAAGTGAGGTTAACACTTTATTATTTCATAACATATTAAGACACATTGATAGTTTTCACCATCCTTATAACATATACACCTTAATCAACCTCACAACATAGTCAAGACATTTCAATTCAACATCATACCACCCTATAATGCAAGTACAAGGTATACTCCAAATGTAATATCATCACTTAACAACAATTAACAATTGGAAGTAAAGATAGAAATTCTATGACTTACCAAGTCTTTCTCATAGTCTATCATAAAGGTGTTACCATCAACCCATAACTCAACCCAACTTGGGGATTTCCATCATCGCACAATGATAACCAATAAGATAATAAGGGCAATTGCATCTCTATAACACCATTCATGTTTAGATCAGAACTTGAGACAAGGTACACAGACTAATTCCATATTATAATTCGTAATACTAAATCACATCTCAAGAACTAGAATGATAGTCTTATAATTCATCGTAATTTAATCATAATTGTACCATAGGATAGTAATCTAATCAACAAACCACTCAATTGAATGATCACAATACAATATAGGTCAAGATCACTATCTAGGGTTACGGATAGAGGATCATACTCTTTAATTTCGACCAAACCATAAAAAATTACCATAAACAAGTTGAATTACATGTTAATTACTCAATATAACCCTAAGAATTCATTATAAACTCAATCCATAACTTCAATTTCGTAATTGAATGAAACCCATAAGAAAACTCAACTTTTTGAAATCTATTTTGAAGAAACCCTTTTAGGAAAGGTTCTCAAAGGTGAACAGAACCCATACCTTAATGTCTCTGACAATTTGATGAAGAATCCACCCTTTTTCAATCCCCCAAACCCTAGTTCTTTCTATCTTTAAATGGTGAATTCATGTATAAAGAGAAATAAGAGAGAAGGAAGAGAGTTTATTTTGAGAGTTGTCTTTAGGTTAATGAGGGTTGAGGGTATTTTTAGTGGGACTAAATCAGATTAATTATTCTTCCTTTTATTGCCAATAACCCCTAAAGTACTTAATTAATTAAATAAATTTAATTTAAAAATTGCAGGAATTTGCAGACCCTATCGACGAGACCTTGATCGACAGACCATTTGTCCACCGACGATCCGTGTTGTACATCCATAACTTCGGTATGAGACTGGTGCGGGTGAGGCTTTTCTCCAATTTTCTAAGTGTGTGACGATGGTGGCATTAACGCCCCGTCTATCCCCACATAGACCGTAGCCTGTACCTCCGCACTCCATCGATGATTCCAGAAACTGTGTATGTGAAGGGACCTTCTCGACAAGCCTAAGTGTGAGATGACGGTGGCATCGACGACCCGTCAATCCACACACGGGTCGTTGTTTGTCCAATCGATGCAGACTAACAGGCAGTGTTGCGTCAAACTGCAGAGGTCCTCCCCAAGGGCCCTTGGTTTATTCTTGTGGAGTCGTACCCGGATGTTTCAACCATTGAAAACCTCAAACACCCATTAGTTGCCTTTCAACAAATTTTCATACATTTTCAACTCCTAAAAGTATGTCAAAAAGGCTAAGACACACTAGCATCCGTTTGCACCAACTTACCGGATGTTTTGGACATTTTGGTTCTTAAATCTCCTAAATGACCTATATTCACTAATAATAGACTTAGAAATAGTGTTTAGACTTTAAGACACCTATGTTAGGATTTAAAATGAGTCTTGGATTTTCAAGGTGTTTCATTATCCCCCCCTTAGGAATTATTCGTACCCGAATGACACAAGAATTCTTTTGAAGGAAACAATAGATCCAAGACTAGAAGCCCTACCAATCAACAATATCAAATCAACATAAAACATGTCATTTAAACAAGGAAAATATCAAAACTCATATTACAACACATAAGGCTCAAAACACTTTATCATGAGGCATTTCCTTCTCACAACACTTATGAGCTCAACATACAATATATGAACCGATTAGCACAAAGTTCAACTTACCAACATGCTACATTTTATTTCATGAAGACTCACCATATCAAAATGTACATAATAACTAAAAACATGCAAAAACAAAAAGTTCAAGCTTTTTTTTAATAGCAACACTACAGTAACATCACTGTATGTTCGTTAAAAAATGCATAATGTGCAAAACTTCACACAAAAATCAAGAAACATCAATTTCCTAGTCATATTTATATTGTTAAAAAGAATGAATAACCTTAATTCTCAAAAATATGAGGGTAACGGGACTTTATGTCGGCCTCAGCCTCCCATGTCTTTCCCTCAAATAGATGATTTTTCCATAACACCTTTACGGAAACCATTTCTTTATTCCTCAACTTTTTGACTTGACTATCATGAATTTGAACCGGACCTTCCTCAAATGAGAGGTTATCTTTGACACCAAGACCCTCAATAGGAAGAATGGACTCGGGATCACGGATACACTTTTTCAACATAGAAACAAAGAAACCGGATGAGCCCAAGCCAATTCACTAGGAAGTTCTAATTCATAGGAAACCTTACCGACCCAATTCAAGATTTCATAGGAACACACATAACGAGGACTCAATATCCCTTTCTTGCCAAATATAACCACCACTTTCATTGTTAAAAAATTAAATACACCTTATCAATTTCTTGAAACTCCAAATCCCTTCTCCTATGATCGGCATAAGACTTTTACCGACTATAGGCCGTTTGCAACCGATTCCTTATGATATGAACCTTTCCCAAAGTCTTATGAATCAACTCGGAACTAAGAAGTTATGGATCATCCATTTCAAACCATCCAATTGGACACCTACACCTCCTACCATACAAGGATTCATAGGGATCCATGGAAATGGATGAATGAAAATTATTGTTGTAAGCAAATAACACTAAATGTAAATGCCTATCAAAACTCCCTTTAAAATCAATAATGCACGCTCTAAGCATATCTTCAAGAGTTTGTATCGTAAGCTCTACTTGGATATCCGTTTGGGGATGAAAAACGGTTCTTAACTTCACCATAGTACTTAATCCTTTTTGGATCGACCTCCAAAATCAAATGTGAATTGTGTGCCCCAATCCGATATGATAGATAACGGAATGACATGACGGCACACAATCTCATCTAGAAAGTTTCTTGCATAATACTCCGCCGAATATGAAGACTTGATGGGAATAAAGCAAGCGGTTTTAGTCAATCGATCCACAACCACCCATATTGAATTTTTCCCACATCCAAGTAGGATTTTATATCTCTTGTAGTAAGCCACCCGGCCTTAGGTGTTCGGCCTTTACTTGTTGGCAATTCGGACACTTAGAGACAAATTCTCGCATGGCCCTTTTTAGACCTTCCCATTAATATATTTCCCTTCAGTCATGGTACATTTTTGTCGACTAAGGATGAATTGAGCAGCGGGATCCATGTGCTTCTTCTAAGGTTCGATCTCTCAACCCATATATATCGGGAACACATCATTTCCCTTGGTACCTTAACTCACAATTCCCCGCTAAGGAGAATGATTCATTCAACTTGGTGAGAACCAATTCTTTCAACACCATTTAGGCTAAATCAAGCTGTCGTTTGGACTTCACTTCGGCCTCTAAAGATGTGACGGTGTTATGATGAACTATGGAACCTTTATTTGGAGAACTCTCCAACCTCACCCCCAACCTAGACAACCTATTCACTTCCCTTGCTATGTCCTTTTTGGCTTCGTCAAGATGGAATACACTACAAATAGTCATTTGACTTAGGGCATCCGCAACTACATTAGCCTTGCCTAGGTGATAAACGACACTTATGTCATAATCTTTCAACAACTCAAGCCATATTGTTTGTCAGATATTCAACTCCTTTTGGATAAACACCTACTCTTATGATCGATAAAACCATCAACATGAACCCCATACAAGTAATGCCTCCGGATTTTAAAGGAAAACGCCACGTCAACTAATTCAAAGTCATGAGTGTTTGTTTCTCTTATGTACCTTTAGTTGATTAGAGTCATAAGCTGTCACCTTTCCGTGTTGCATAAACACACACCCCAAACCCACTGGGGATGCGTCACAACACACCACAAAACCCTTTGTACCCTCCGATAAGGTGAATACCGGAGCGTAAGTAAGCCTATCTTTCAACAATTGGAAGTTCTTCTGACAGGTCTCCGACCACTCATACTTTTTACTCTTTTGGGTCAACGTACTCAAAGGAGACGCAATGGATGCGAAACTATCCAGGAACCTCTGATAGTAACCCGCTAGATGCAAGAAACTCCTAATGTCTGTCGGAGTTAATGATCTAGGATAGTTTTTGACCGCTTCCATTTTCCTTGTGTCTACTTCAACTCCCTCACTAGAGATGACGTGCCCAAGAAAAGTCACCGACCTCAAGCAAAACTCACACTTACTATATTTGGCATATAATTGATATTCTTAAGGGTTTGCAATACTACCGTCAAAGGACCCATATGATCATCCTCATTCATAAATATACCAAGATATCATCAATGAAGAGAATGACAAATGAATCTAGGTAATTTCGAAATACTCTATTCATGAGGTCCATTAATGCCACCGGAGCATTAGTGAGACCAAAAGACATGACCAAGAACTCATAATGCACATACCTAGTCCTAAAGGCTGTCTTTGGTATATCCTTCCCTCTAACCCTAAGTTGATGATACCTCGACCTCAAGTCTATCATTATAAAGTATCTCGCCCCTCGGAGTTGGTTAAATAAGTCATCAATCTGAGGGAGAGGGTATTTATTCTTATGGTAACTTTGTTGAGTTGACGGTAGTCTATACTCATTCTTAAATACCCATCTTTCTTTTTGACTAATAGCACCGGCGCACCCCATGGAAATATACTAGGCCTTATGAAGCCTTTGTCAAGCAAATCCTTGAGTTGAGCCTTAAACTTTTTGAGCTCGTAAGGTACAATCTGATAAGGAGGAATTGATAAGTTATTTGTATCTGGTATCAAATCCATGGCAAAGTCAATTTCCTATTCAGGAGGAATACCGGGAAGGTCATTAGGGAAGACCTTTGAAAACTCACTCACTACGGGTAAAGACTCAATGGGAGGAATTTCGGAATCCAAATCATGGACTCTTAATATTTGATAAAGACAACCTTTGAGATCATTTTACATGCTTTTAGATAAGCTATGATGCGACCTCTAGGAATAGAATTCCCACCCTTAACTCAACAACGGGTTCATTTGGGAAATTACTCTTGTCCTACAAACAATATTAGCAAAACTATCATGTAACCAATCCATACCCAAATTGATATCAAAATCAAGCATATCTAGTTCAACTAGATCTACATTAGAAAAATCTATTGGGTAATGAAATAGGACAATTTCGATAGACTCTTTTACCAACTATCGACTCTCCCATCGGAGTAGACAGTAGAAAAGGGTCATGCAAAATATCAGGTAAAATCTCAAACCTTTTAGCTATTAGGGGTGTAACAAATGATAAAGTAGTGTCGGGATCAAATAAGGCATACACATCAAGAGAGAAATCTTTAAACATACCGGTCACCACATCTTGAGAGGTCTCTTGCTCACCCCTAGAGCAGAAAGCATAGAAGCAGTTCTTCTTTGGAGCATCACTAGAACCACTTGCTTGAGCTAGATCACTACCATTGTCTTGAATCTTCAAGTTTGGACGATTTCTCAATTTGTGACCACACTTGCACCAACTAAAGAAATTATCCATCGGGAATTTTGAGAAAAATTGATTTCAAACTCGCTTCTTAAATTTAGGGGTGTCTTGTATCTCAAGACTATTCATTGAAGAACCTCTGTCAAATGACCTCGCCATCTTAGTATCTCTACTTATTTGCTTAGCTCTTGCCTCCTCAACCCTTCTTGCATAAACCATAAGACGGGAAATGTTCATGTTGTCATGTAACATGGATGATTTGCACTCCTCTTGTAAGTCCTCCGACACCCCCGTCACAAAATAACTCATTTGGTCTCTAGGATCGAAGAGCAAAGTATGAGCATATTCTGACAGCTTAATGAATTCCAAAGAGTACTCATGTATACTCTTCCCTCTTTGGCGAAGATTGA
Source organism: Solanum pennellii (assembly GCF_001406875.1). Taxonomy (NCBI): domain Eukaryota; kingdom Viridiplantae; phylum Streptophyta; class Magnoliopsida; order Solanales; family Solanaceae; genus Solanum; species Solanum pennellii. The sequence continues at coordinate 23,932,798 of NC_028648.1, read as the reverse complement.
TGAACTCCGACACTTTCTCCTCCCTCATCTCTCTAGGGAAGAAACAATATAGAAAAATCACCTTAAGAATCTCCAAAGTAACTGGAGCACCCGTTAATGACCTAGTATCCCTCCATTGCACATACCAAGTTTGAGCCACATCCTTGAGTTGGTATGAGGCCACTTCGTCCTTCTCACTTGAACATACCCCCATAGAATATAGTACCTTGTAAATCTCATCGAGAAATTCGTGGGGGTATTCATCAACCTTAGGCCCATCGAACGTAGGAGGGTTCATCCGAGTAAACTCTCTTAGACGGGAATCCATAGTATTGACTTGTTGATGAGAAAGGGGAGCAACGTCTCGATTGGCTTGAGCCCTCATAGCTGGGCCTTGAACTATCGTGGCATGTGCTTGAGTAGTCATGCTTGAGCCATTTAATCGAAAATAGCCCAAATCTCCACCTCCGTCATAGGTTGAGGGTTAGCCGTGGCTTAATCAACATAAGCATTTTCCTCAAGTGGAGGGACTCCCGCAATAGCAACTTCCTTCTGAACTCTTCCATCCGCATTCCTTCTAGAGTTCATGATTCCTATAAGCATAAAAATAGGATTATATGGAAAATAACACCATAAGTATACTCTATTGGTACGATATAAGATTTCCAAAAAACAGGGTGATTCCTAAGCATCATATAGGTTCCTACTCATAAATGTGGTGTGCTTCACAATTATGAATACAAACATACATAGACGTTGTATTGAGAGAGACATAACTCAAGGATATTTAACCTTATGCTCTGATACCAAGTTTATCACGTTCGGGTTTACCCCCTAGACGTAACCGTCGTCGTCCTCCTTTTGAAGGACTAGGAATAGCCTCTTAGTTTCATCTCATTACATTCATAGGTTGAAAAATACGGAAAAATTTGAATCTGTCATGTTCAGTACTTGGAGGTTTACGTAGACCTCTACATACACATATTATATATATTGATATCGAGTATATTGATACCCTTCATATAGGAAGGTTACATATCCATCCACTTTTATTGCACATAAATATATAAGAATATAGAAAAACTTTCAATGGTTGTATCATCTCATACCATCTAAACAAATATCACAATATGGTCATATCCCTTACACTAATTTAACAAGACCATGTATAGGTCAAAAGAGAGTAAAATAGTCAAATAACAAGGAAAGAAATGATAGAGTCAATAAGCTCATAAAAAATCCAAAGCTAGAAGATGGCATTGCCCTTGAAAGTTGAGGACCTACCCTACATGGATGAAAGGAAGAATCTAATCCTTCAATAATGTCGCCACCCAAACTCCTCAACGACAAGAGCTTAAAATGTTTAGGGAAAAGGGAAGAAACTTGGGATAGTACTTCACATGTACTAAGTATGAGATCTTATGCACATACACAAGTAAAACATGCTAAAAGGGACTTTTTATCAAAACATGCCAAATTACCCCTTTAGGGGACTAATTCAAAGTCATGTAAGTCAACCAACTAAAACATGCTTACTATATCAACATGTAATACTTATCCCAACATACTTGGAACCATGATTTACTACAACCCTAACGTCAAGGAATAATATCACAAGAATGACTAAGAGTCAAACATATAAGCAAGATAACTACTCCAAATTCCTTATCAAGTCAACAAGTGCAATGACCAAGCAAAGCCTTACTCAATAAAGCATTCACAACAACAAAAAATTACAAAAGTCCAACTTTACATATAATGGAATTTAGGCTTGCATTTCATCGTATATTATCATTATAATCCAAGGCATATTCGTAGATGAACTAACCAACATATAGTATCAACAATGTGCCATGGTCATCATATATACATTTTATATTATCATAACATAAACATATAAGAACCTCAAACTAAGACTCCCCTCAAGGCTAACTAGTGCAATGTTTAGGTAGAGTCTCATACCCCTACCTAAACTAAGCTAGACCCCTTAGGTTATCCAAATTAGGGTTCAAATCCTTCAATTCATTTTACCTTTTGGGAACATATTTCCCTAACATATATAGACCACATAAGCTAGCGTGGAATCCAGTGATAAAACCTACACCGAAAGAGGGCGGACTACTTGCCAAGGTACTTCCAATACATGAAACATAACAACTACGTGGATCCACTAGCTAGTATTCCTACGTAGGCAACATAGTTCAAGAACTAGGAAATTTACTTTGGACCCACTTTATGAGACATGCATTATAGTCTCCAATCTCAAGAGTAATGTAGTGTTCCAACCTTCCCTATGTGGGAAGGGACGATCCTCTATCTAGTTCACTTGGTGCTAAGCTAGAGTTCTTTTTTGAAATGTCTTTAAGCCTTTAATTATCAATCATAACTTAGTTTAGGACATAGGGTCTACCCCTTGTATAATCATCATCATCACTAGCTCGATAAGAATCGTATGAGTATAAGTCCTTTCATCACAATTCATATATGTGAGGTTAACACTTTAGCAATTCAAAACATATTAAGGAACATTGATAGTTTTCACCATCCTTATAGCATATACACCTTAAAAAACCTCACAACATTGTCAAGACATTTTTATTCAACGTCATACACCATATAATACTTGTACAAGGCATACTCCAAATGTAATATCCTGACTTAAAAATAATTAATCACAATTAGAAGTAAAGATAGAAATTCTAAGACTTACCAAGTCTTCCTCATAGTCTATCATCAGGCTCTTACCATCAACCCATAACTCAAACCAACATTTGGAGTACCATCATCACACAATGATAACCAATAAGATAACAAGGCCAATTGAATCTCTATAACACAATTCATCTTTAGATCACAACTTGAGACAAGGTACATAAGCTAATTTCACATTATAATTCATAATCCTAAATAACATCTCAAAAAATAGAATGATGGGACTATAATTCATCTTAATTTAATAACAATAGCACCATAGGATAGTAATATAATCAACAACCCACTCAATTGTATAATCACAATACAATATAGGTCAAGATCACTACCTATGGTTATGGATAGAGAATCATACTCTTAAATTTAGACCAAACCATCAAAAATTACCATAAACAAGTTCAATTACATGTTAATATACTCAATATAACCCTAGGAATTCATTAATAACTCAATCCATAACTTCAATTTCGTAACTGAATGAAACCTATAAGAGAACTCAACTTTTTGAAATCTATATTGAAGGAACCCTTTGAGTAAAGTATCTCAAAGGTGAATAGAATCCATACCTTAATGTTTCTCCACAATTTGATCAATAATTCACCCTTCTTCCATCCGCCAAACCCTAGTTCTTGCTAGCTTTCAATGGTGAGTTTCACGTAGAGAGAGAAATAAGAGAGAACAAAGAGAGTTTATTTTGAGAGTTTTCTTTAGTTTAATGATGGTTGAGGGTATTTATAGTGGGACTAAATCAACTGGATTAGTCTTCTTTTTATCTCTAATTACTCCTAAACCACTTTATTAGTTAAATGAATTTAATTTAAAAAATGTAGGAATTTGCTGACCCCATCGATGAGACCTCGATGGACGGATCATTGGTCCATTAACAATGCGTGTTGCACATCCTTAAGTTCGATTAGAGACTGGTGCAGGTGAGGATTTTCTCTAATTTTCTAAGTGTGGGACGACGGTGGCATCGAAGCCCCGTCGATCTACACACGGACCGTAGCCTGCGCCTCCGCACTCCATCTATGATTCCACAAACTATGCAGGTGAAGGGACCTCCTCCAATAGCTTAAGTGTGGGAAGACAGTGGCATTGATGCCCCGTCGATCCACACACGTGTCGTGATCTGTCCGATCGATGCACACTTCCAGGCAGTGTTGCGTCAAACTGCAGAGGTCCTCTTTAAGGGACCTTCGTTGATCCTTGGGAGTCATACCCAGACGTTTCAGCCATGGAACAACTCAAACACCTATTAGTTTCCTTTCCACAATTTTTCATACATTTCCGACTCATAAAAGTTTGTCAAAAAGGCTAAGGCACACTAACATCCCTTTGCACCAACTTCCTAAATGTTTTGGACATTTTGGTTCTGAAATATCCTAAATGACCTAAATTCTATAAAAATAGACTTAGAAACAGTGTTTTAGACTTTATGTCACTTATGTTAGGCTTTACAATGAGTCTTGGATTTTCAAGGTGTTACAATCCATACATGGAACAAGTTTGCCTTAAACCTACCTATGACAAAACCCCTATGATACGTATGATTAACTTTAGTAGTGACTATGGTTGCTTTCCGTGACATGATTGACTTAAGATATAGCTCCTTTCCAATATTCTAACGACTCGAAAATGACTTAGGGGAATATAGAGCCTAATATGTTTGTCATGAGGGTTTAAGGAAATAAATTTATTTATATATGGTAATAAGGCAGTCTCTAAAGATTTAGGTGCATTGGAAGTCAATCGTCAAGGGATGACAAAGATGTCCGATGATTAGTCACCTATATTCCTCATGTGTGGTTATGTGTCTATATTTTTGTTTCATGAGCTTATGAGGTACTTGTATTAATTAATATAGCTTTTATAGGAAGTGTGTCAAGTTTCATGATGTTTGGAGGTCAAACGTCCAAGAACGTCCATGACGTTTAAAAGGTTTTCATTGAAACGACCTTCTGTGTCTTTGCATGTTTCGTCAAGTTTTACATGTTTGTTTTAGATGAAATTTATATGGGAGGTCCTAAACGCGTACAAAAACATATTTGGTTAGAAACGTCCGGGAAAACATCTCCAAAGACTATCCAAGTGTCCTTCAGAAAGGACCCATGTTGGTGGCAAAATATGCCCAAGGCAGTCCCACCTACGAGTGGAATACGACAGCTTGTGGCCTAGGAGATATTCCTTATATGCAGTTAATCGATGAGTACTTATACAAGGGAGATAGGATATTATTTTCCAGGCTGTGATCCAATCGACGGAGGACATGATGGCCCATCAAGGTACTAACTCCCTGTCGATGGCCAGTCATTAATGGTGATTGCATTATGTGCGGTTGATTGTTAAGTTTAAGTCCAAACAAGAGTTTGGGAGGTTACTTAAGGGTATTTTAACTGGGTTTATAAGTCCTAAATACCTAGAAAAATTCATTGGTCCAAATCAAAACCTTAAAATCTCTAAGAAATTCTCTAGAACTCCATTGAAGCCAAAACTCAAGCAAGAGCTTGTATTGGAGAATTGAGTGGTAATTCTAATTCAATTTCGTGTATTAAAATCATTGAGGTATGGTTTTTGATCCTTGAAATTCTTTTCATCAAGGAGCCCAAAATACAAAGAGATTCCTAAAGTTTTCAAATATGAACGTGTCCAATTTTATGATCTATCCATGGGTTCTTGCATTAAAGGTTATTAATCATTATATATTGATTTAATTGTTGATTATATGATTTTAACTCAATTAACCTATGAAACCATGTAATTGATGAACCCTATTTTTTTACTACTTTATGGGTTAAGTGATATTTGTCTTAATGCTTATGAATTCTAGTGTAGTTTTCTATGAGCTATTGAATCTTGTAAGAATTGTATTCAGTTGATGTATAGGTTGTCTTAGATGTAAATGTCTACGTTGAAATGACCTATATCAAATTAGTATTATAGTTTTTAAATTGAATTGATGTTCATGGCCATGGGTAAGGACTTTTTGGTATTGAATTGGACGATTTAGCTATGAAATGAAGTGGTGAGAATGGATTAGTGTTACACTGCCCTAATTCTCTTTAATTTAAGTAATTTAGATCTTGTATTATGTTATGATTGTTATGGTCCACCTATGGTGGCGGTTCTATGTGAATGATGTGTCCTTGTCAGCGTTACTTTACGTATCAAGACGATCATGACCTTGTCGGAGTTACTTGATATATTGGAATGATGTTTTTAGTTGATTATGTCAGTTATTGTCATATTTATCTACTTGTAATTAAGGTGGAAGTATGTGTTCTTCTATTGATATTAGGTGATCTTGTTAGACTATGACTATGTCCTTATATGTGTAGTCTTAGAATTGATGCATGATTGTTCCTACTTGACTATATGAGTCTATGATGGTTCTATTGATGATGATGTTATCATAGTTTATGGGATGACTTGAAGATAATAATCTTTATTCATATGTGCTCCTAGAATGATATGCAATATGTGCTAAAGTGAAGTATTGGTGTGTCTTGTGTGGTAGACTTGTGTCCCTTACTTGATAAATGTATGAATCTGAATATGAGATGTCTTGACTTAAAATGCTAAAGCCTCTTAGCCTTGTATTTATGAATGATATAAGACCTTTAATGATTCTAAGAAGGTCCTTTATGTGAAACCTTTAACCTATTTGTAAGGTTATGAACCTTGAAGTCAAAAGTCTTAATGGTATCCTTCTTGTAATGAATGATGGGCCTAAGGTTGGTTGGATGGAATGACATCATATCATCCTTTAGAAAGTAATTATATCTATCTTCGTCTCCATTTTAAGGCATCCCTAGAGGACCTCTTTTGTAGGGTGAATATGATTGAGTGATGAACTAGATATGGAACCTCTTCATACGATAATTTAATGTCAATTACTCTATGAGAACAAAGGCTAGAAGTGAGTGAGTATGGTAAGAGAAGTATCTCTAGTTAATGTATGAGGCTTGAATGCAAAGTAATCCCTTCAAATTCCTTAACCATGTGCCTACATGGGATGCCTCAAAGTTCTGCCATTGGCAAGTAGAACACCCTCCATCCAAGTAGGTTACAACTCCGGATTCCATGCTTTTCTACCATAGTCTATGTCAGTTATTGCCTATTCTCATCATATGGGATACCTACTAGTATGGTATGGGACGCTATCTACACATTGTACAATAGGCTTTGAAGGTGTTAGTGAGAGTCCCTAGGTCTTCTACAAGACCATTATTTGAATTTTCTTATGTGATGAATGTTTCTTAAATAAACTGATTAATGTAATGACTTAAGTTAAGAAATCATGTTAAATGAATAAGTACTTATCTAGAGTATATAAGGGTTGTCTAGTTAAGGTGTGAAGAGGGCATAAGAATGGTCACTTTGTATATAACCTAGATAAGTCTTAAGAATGACTCTAGCTAGGAATGTAGGTTGATTGTGTAGACATGATTCCAAACATAGGTAGTTTTAAGGATTATTAGGTAATCTTGAAGAGGTTAAACAAGGACATTATCTTCTTTATTTACTTGAGTAGGTCTTTTGATAACCTTTGGCAAGAGAGTGTCAGATTCTATGAATGTTATTGTGTTATGTGAGAATGATCTTATCCAAGGTAATCTAAAGGATCTCTTAAGTGTGTGTGAAGGAGATTTTATGGGAGGTCTCTTCACAACTCACTAAAATGAACCTTAGAATCAACTTTGGTAAGATAATCTCATGTGCATATGTTTGGTGTATAGTAAGTGTGGGTATATCATTATAGGTGGTCTTAAAGATCATTTAGGTGTGCTTAGAGAGGGTGTATGGGATTTCTCTCTTTGTTCTACCTAAGTGTGTCTTAGGATAGCTTTTAGTGGGGAATTACTTGTTAGAAAGTGTTCTATGTGAAGTTGTTAGACTGTGAAGGAGTTCACTGTAACAGTGAACTTTGTTACTGTAAGGTTGTGCTTAAAAATGTGATGTATTGCTTAAGTGACTTCTTATGTGATTCCAAGGTGTTTAATGTTGTTCTTATGCTTATATTATTATATTTAAATCAAACAATTTATATTTCCAATAAATGTCCATTTTCATGATTTTTTATGCATTATGTCATACTTAGTACATGTGTTTGTACTAATTCCATGCTTTTATCTATCAGGTGATGCATAGGTAAAGGTGTTTTGGGATCTAAGGTTAGATTATAGGATCATTCAACAAAGTTGAAGTATATCCTCATTTGACTCGAGGGCATAGATGTCTTTTATGTCTCTTATTAATGTATTATAATTGACTTAGTAGTACTATATTTTTATTGTATGGGTCGTGTGTCAAATTACTCTTGTGAGTAAGACTTGATGAAATGAGACTTAGTATTTCCTATGGGTTTTATATGAAAGAAATTTTAAAGACTATTCGAATGTTTGTGAAAAGTTTTAATTCCACGCTACTTTTGATATGTATATATATGCGATGAACGAACGAAAGAGCTTGTACAAGACCTTTGAGAGGTCAATTACGCCGGTTGCACTCTCAGAGTGCCATATATTTTAGAGTGTACTCTCAGGATGTGACAAATATGAAGTAGGTCTACTAGATAATCCCAAACTAATATAAATAAGAATAGGGGAACTTCAAGATATGCTTAGTGTGTGAGGTAGAATGAAATGCTTCACATGCATTGCACAAGTGTGCTTTGAGGTGGCCTAGGGGTATAGTGCTCACATATTGTGATGAAATTAAATGTCATAGTTATCATAGTAGATTATGATCATGAATTAACAACGAGATGTACTTAGCTTTTGAAGTAGTTGGGATGCTACCTTTGCCTTCCACTAGTATACTTGGGGGTGGCATGTGAGGTACTTAATTTTAGTAAAAAGGAGAATGATTTAAGTATGAACTCTTACATGATTTATGATTCTTTATTATTCTTATATATTCATGTTATGCTTATGCCCTTTGTATCTTAATGATTATGTCTACTATTGACTAACCTTTTGATATATCTTATCATTTTGGTATGATAATTTCCATACATCGTACATTTTGTAACTACACATATTTTGCCTACACTCTAATAAAATGTAGGGTCTTGTGGAGATTAAGTTGCGTGCACGGGTAGAGTCTCCAACACTTTCAAGAAGTGAAGATTGGTGAACCCTCATAGTATCCGAGGATACCACCACTATGAGGTCTTTTATGTTCTTTCGAATGTTTAGACTTTTATGGTCTATGAACCAAGACTATCATATTACTTCATATGTGTTTTAAGTGTTATTCGAGGACAAATATTTTAAAGTGGGGAATAATTTAAGGAGCCTAAAACTGAAATAGGATTAACTAGAGATTCACATGAGTTTCTTGATTTCTAACTTGATAAAATAATGATGAATAGCTTCTAAGGGCTAGTTTGAGTAGTTTTGCGGTCAAACATCAACGGACGACCAAGATGTTCGGAAACTAGTATTTTATGTGCTAGTGTGTTCTCGTATGTTGTTCATGTTTTGTTGTGTTTTTATGTTATAAAATAATTAAAGGTTACATTAGTGTGTATATGTTTATGTTTAGGGGTTTAACGTCAAGGTACGCCTCCCCAAGGACCACCCTAAGGGTCCTTGAAGAGGACCTATGGCTTAAACCCCAAAACTATTAAATGTGGTGGGGTCTTATCCACCCTTGGATAAATAAATGTGGGGATGGTTATTTCCTATAATTTAGGGTATTATAAGTTATTTTAAACACGGAAACTTAGAATTATACTTCATTTTACAAAACTCAAAATCCTTTCCCAATAAGTTCTCTCAAAATTCAATAGAAGCCTAAGATCAAATTGGATATAGGGTTTAACGCTTCCATTGCTTTCTTCTCTCTTTTTTTTGTGGTCTTCTCAATAATAAGGTATGGTGACTCTTTATGTAGAGTTATATTTCACTCTAGAGCCAATCTGCAAATGGTTTTAAGGTTATCAAAAGGTTATAAAAAAAACCCTACTCTTCCTCAAATCCATGGTTCTTACACTAAATGGTTTAAAATGAATTGTTATGATTCTATTATGGTTCAATTGATGATTTCAAGTGAAAATCTCCATGAACCCAAAATCCCTCTAATTCCCTAATTTTGGCTTGTAAAGTCGGTTTGATAATTGTGATTGTCCATGGTTGTAATGGTATTTAGATTGCTTTATAGCATTTATTTTTATTGTTATAAATATTTATTTTTGATGATTTGTGGATACATGGATGAGTTGGTGACTTTGGCCTTTGGGGCATGATGCTGGCTAGGTTCTCTTGTTATGTTGAAAGTGTTGGATGTTGGGTAATGATGAATGGTTGCATTGAAGAATGGTAATGTCACATCTGGAGAGCATACTTTAGAAGTAACCGGCGTCGCCGCCCTCAAAGAGGACGAAGACTACCATCTCAACATTTTTCATTACATCCAAATGTTAAAAAGTATGGAAAATTAAAACTTTTCATCTACATCTACTTCATGATGTTTACGTAAACCTCTCTCTTACACATAATATATTCATAGCGAGTTTACTTAGACTTCTCATATAAGAAGATTACTTAGTCTTAATAGGAACATCTCATATGAAACAATCTAAACAGAATAGAACAATATGGGCATAGCCCTTACACCAAAGTATAAATGCTACTCAGGGTTAACAACAATATCTTGAAACAACAAGAGTGAAATGATTGTCTTTAGAGTATAACAATGTAAGATAGGTAGAGTGAGAGAAATGCATCATCCTCAGAACTTGAGGACAGATCTACACTTGGAGCAATGATTCACGACATACTTCAAAAGTGATCACGAACCGTTCAATGACCGGAACATAAAATGTTGGGGAAAAGGTATAAATGGGGGTTATCACATCACTAGTACTATGTATGGAAGCATATGCACACACAACATATAAATCATCATGCAAAAAAGGCATATTTTATAAAACCATGCCAAGTTACTTTGAAAAGACTTATGCACTATCCAAGAAAATATATAAGGCAATTATCATATACTTCCTATGATACAAGATTATTTAACACAAGGCCAACCTACTCAAGTCAATGTCACATCAAAGAATAGCCCCTTGACGTAAACAGCGTCGTTGTCCTCTTTGAGGACTAAGACTAGCCCCTTAGCCCCCGACTTTAAGAAGTAATGATGTAAGCTAAGAAACAAAATACTCTTAAACTCAAAACAACTCCATTAGCTGGATAGTCTTAAAGTCGTCTTCAAAGCACAACTACCGGAACCTAAAATGTTGGGAAAAGGAATAAATGTAGTTAGTACACCACTTTTGATTAAAATGAGACCATATGCACACATACTTTGAAATCATGCTAAGAAGAGGGACATTTCATTAAGGTATGCAATTTAATTGGAAAATACTTATGCATATTCAACAAGAAAGAACCATATCTATAGCACATATTCATGAATTCATAGACATGTATTTCACCAGACCAACAACATCAAACTAGTCAAGTTAACATGCATATCATATATTTAAATATATAGTCAAAGTAACTCTACCATTAACTCATAACCTCAAAAAGCATGAAAAAGAGTTCATTATAACATAACCAAGGTAAGACAATTACCCATCACCTCTATCAAGTAAACAAGTGCAACGACCAAGAAAAACCCCATAACCTTACTCAATCAAGTAAACCAACAAGAATCATGACAAACTTTCTACTTCACATAGCATAACATTTAAGAGTAGATAACATCATTGTATTACAATATAGACCAACACATATTCATAAGTAACACCAATAAACGTATAGCATCAACAATGTACAAGTTCATCATATACTTATTATCTATCATTATAAGCATATTCACACATAGTACCAACCTCCTAAAGTTTACATCAAGGGAAACTAGTGCAAGACATAGGTAGAGTACCATACCCTTAACTTAGCTAAGTTAACCACTAAAGTGATCATAGTTAATTTTACATTCATTAATTCTTTTTTATTTTAGGGAACACTCGCCTTATCCGACATAGACCGCAAGAGCTACGTGTGGAATCCAGTGTTGTAAAACCTTACACCGAAGGAAGGTGGGCTACCATCCTAAGTAAAACCAAACATAAACATAGCTTTATAGGTGGATCCACTAGCTAGTCTTCCTATGGGGGCAACATTGTCCAACAATTAAGAGATAGGTTTAATCCCTATACCTACCACATGGAAATTGGGGCCTCCTCTCATGGGAATCTATTGGATGAGTATCCCTCATTGGGAGTTAACAGCACATGTTGAACTTTAGGGTGAATCTTCCTCTATGGAAAGTCAACACCTCCCAATGTCAAGTTCACTCGGTGCTAATATAAGTTCCTTTATGAAATGTCTTCAATGTATTTATTAATCATCATAGTTTATTGTAGGTCATAGGGTCTAAACCTTGTATAAACATCATCATCATCATAACTCATTTTGAATTGCATGAGTATTGTCCTTTCATTACAATTCATATAGATGAGGTTAGCACATTACCATTCTCATATCATGATAAGGCACATTGGTATTTCATTCACCATCCGTATAACGTGAACATAATAAGGTAACACCTCACAAATCATAGTCATGACATTTCAATTCAACATCATACCATCCTATCAATCTTAATACAAGGCATACTCCAGTACAACATCTTACCATAATTGGAAGTAAAGGATAGGAATCATAAAGCTTACCAAGTTTCCTTCATAGTTCTTCATAAAGGTCTTACTAAAAACCCTCAACTCAACCCAATTTGGTTATAAATCATCATATATGAATAACCAACATACTAACAAGGCTAAAAGAATCACTACATCACAATTTAATATTAGTTCATAGCTTAAGAAAAGATACTTAGGTCAATTCACAACATATTTCATAACCTATATCAACTTCTCAATAAATAGCATGTTAGGACTGTAAATCACCATAATTCATTCATTATTCGTGTTTCAACATCATCTAGTAGTAATTCAACCAATAACAAAGTCAATTGAACCAATACAATCTAGTTCATATCAAGATAAAAACCTAGGGTTAATGGTTAAGGGACATCTTCTACAAACTAGACATATATATCAAGATATATGATAATTGAGTTATACTACATGTTAATATATTCAAAATATCCTAAATAAAACATAAAAAATTTAATTCATAACATCAATTTGGAGATTGAATGAAACCTTCTTGAAAACTCAATTTCTGGAAATCAATTTGATGGAACCCCTTGAGGAAAGAGGTCTGAAAGGTGAATTACATACCATACCTTGTTAATTGATGAAGATTGATCGAGAAACCTTGGTAGTTGCATCCGTAAAACCCTCCCCTAGCTTGGTCTTAAATGGATTCTTCAGTAAAGAGAGAACGAAGAGAGAAGGAAGAGAGTTTTGTTTTGTGAGTTGTGATAAGTCTAATGAGGTTGGCGTTTTTATTGGGGGTTTAATTAACTTATTTAAACTTCCCTTAACCACCAACTAATGAATTAACCCCTTAATTAATTAATTGTAACTAATTAAAAACGTGCAGCAAGTCAGTCCCTCAAAGGTGAGACCTCGACCAACGATCCATTTGTGAGTCGACGAGCCCTGCCTCCTTCTGTGCTGAACTCGTCGATGAGTTCAGACACTGGTCCAAATGGACCATTAGCAAAAATTTCTAAGTGTTGGTAGAAGAATGGCATTGACGCCCCATTGATACACACACACATCGTTGACTAACTTCGTAAATGCACACTGCCCACGCAGTCTTTGACCCTAAAAATGAAAGGGTCCTCCTCAAGGGCCATTGGTTGGTCCTTTTTGAGTCGTACACAGACGATTCAGCCATGGATAAATTTAAAAAGATTTTATACACCCTTCCACAAAATTTTATGAATTTCCGACTCTTAAAAGCTAGTCAGAAAGGCTAAGGCACGTTAGTACCTCCTTGAACTAGTATCCGGACGTTATGAACGTTTTTGGTCGTTTTGGTTACTAGACTTCTTAAATGACTTATATTCATTAGAATGGATCATAAAACACCGTCTACACCTTAAAAACATATTTTAGGCTCTAGAACACTTCTTGGATTTTTGAAGTGTTATATTATGCCCCCCTTAGGAAGATTCGTCCCTGAATGACAAAAAATCTTTTGAAGAAAGGAACAGACTCAAAACTAGTAGCTCAACCAACAAAAGTACATAACAACATCAATTATATCATTCACACAAGGCAATTTAAAACTTCAATTGCCACACATAACTCTCAAAATCACATTATGAGGAAATTTCCTCCTCACAACAACTTCATGAGCTCAACATATCATTTATTAGTCAATAATGCCATATCATAACTTATCAACATGCTACATATCATTTCATAAAAACTCACCATATCAAAATGCCCAACATGACTCAAAACAAGAAGAACTGCCATTTTTTCAAGTAAAAATGAATATTAATTGTAATTTCACCGTAACTATATAAAATGCACTTTTTTGCAAAACTTCACCAAAAATCAAGAAACTTTATTTTTTTAGTCATTTTTTTCTTTATCAGTTTGAACTACTAACCTTCATTATCAAATAGATGAGGCTAACGGGACTTCATGTTGGCCTCGGCCTCCTATGTTGAACCCTCAACTAGGTGATTCTTCCTTAACACCTTTACTGAAGCAACTTCTTTATTTGTCAATTTCTATACTTGCCTATTAAGGATTTGAACCTGAACTTCCTCAAAAGAGAGGTTATACTTCACACCAAGACCCTCAATAGGAAGAATAGACTCGGGATCACCGATACACTTCTTAAGAATGGAAACATGGATAACCCGATTAATCAAAGCCAATTAACTAGGCAACTTTAACTCATACAAAACCTTACCAACCCTTTGAAAGATTTCATAGAGACCCATATAATGAGGACTTCACTTCCCTTTCTTGCCAAATCTAACTACCCTGTTCATAGGAGAAATTTTCAAATACACCTTATCTTCTTCTTAAAATTCTAAGTCCCTTCTCCTATGATGCGCATAAGACTTTTGTCAACTATAGGTATTTTGCAAGCAATTCCGTATAGTATGGACTTTCTCCAAAGTCTTATAAATCAAATCGGGAACAAATGGCTAAGACTCACCCACTTCAAACAATTAAATAGGAGACCTATACCTCCCACCATACATGGCTTCATAAGGATCAATGGATATGGATGATTGAAAACTATTATTATAGGCAAACTCCACCAAAGGGAAATGCTTATCCCAATTGCCCTTAAAATTAATAATACAAGCTCTAAGCATATCCTCAAGGGTTTGAATAGTATGCTGTGCTTGACCATCAATTTAGGGATGAAAAATGGTACATAGTTTCACCTTAGTACCCAACCATCTTTGAATGACCTCAAAAACCTGTATGTAAATTGTGTTCACCCCAATCCAATATGATGGATAATAGAACACCATGGCAGCACACAATCTCATCTATGAAGATCCTTGCATAATCTTCGGCCGAATAAGTAGACTTGATGGGAATAAAATGAGTGTACTTGGTTAACCTATCCACAACCACCCATATAGAGTCATATTGCTTTTGAGTTTGAGGAAAACCTACTGCAAAATCCATATTGATGTCTTCCCAATTCCATGTAGGAATTTTGGATTTCTTGTAGTAAGCCACCCATCTTTTGATGCTCGACTTTCACTTATTGGTAATTTGGACACTTAGCAACAGACTCCGGTACGTCCTTTTTCAAACCTTCCACCAAAATACTTCCCTATGGTCTTGGAAAATTTTGGTCGAACTCAGATGAATGGAGTAACCGGACACATGGGCTTCGTCAAGGATCAGATTTCTCAACCCATCTAATTTGTGAATGCATAACCTCCCTTGGTACATGAAGACACCATCCCCCCAAGGAGAATGACTCATTGATTTTACCAAGGACCGATCCTTTTAACTCGATGAATTCTTTATTATGGTGTTGTTTGAACTTCACCTCGACTACCAAGGATGTCTTGGAGCTATGATAGACCATGAAACCACAATTTGGAGAATCTTCCAACCTCACACCCAATCTAGCGAACCTATGAACATCTCTCACTAGGTCTTTCTTTGCTTCATCTATGTGACACACAATACCCATGGATAAACTATTGAGAGCATCCGCAACTACATTGGCCTTGCCAGGGTGATAGAGAACACTCAAGTCGTAATGTTTTAACAATTTTACCACCTTCTTTGTCTGAGATTCAACTCCTGTTGAGTAAACACATATTTGATACTCTTGTGGTTGGTATACACATAAACATGGACACCATACAAGTAATGCCTCCATATTTTCAAGGAAAATACCACGACCGCTAACTCAAGGTCATGAGTTAATAGGTTCTCTCATGCACCTTAAGTTGTCTAGAAGCACAAACAACCACCTTCCCATGTTGCATAAATACACACCCTATATACACTCGAGATACATTATAATACTCAATAAAAGCCTTTGTACCCTCTATTAAACTCAACATCAGAGTGTAAATAAGCCTATCTTTCATGATTTGGAAGCTCTTTTCACATGCCTCTGAACACTCAAATTTCTTACTCTTTTGGGTGATAGTAGTCAAGGGAGATGGATTGGAATCAAAACCATTCACAAACCTCAGATAATAACCCGCTAGACCCAAGAAACTCCTAATGTTGGTTGGAGTCAATCGTCTAGGACAATTCTTAACTGCTTCAGTTTTTCTTGGATCAACCCCAACTCCCTCACTAGAGATTATATGGCGATGAAACACCACCGACCTCAACCAAAACTTACATTTACTATTCTTGGGAAATAATTGATTCTCCTAAATAACTTGCAACACCACCCTTAAATGATTCATGTGATCACCCTCATTTTTCGAATATAACAAGATGTCGTCAATGAAGACAATGACAATTGAATATAGGTAACTTCAAAACATGCTATTCATGAGATCCATAAACGATTCAAGGGAATTCATGAGAACAAAGGACATTACTAAGAACTCATAGTGACCATATCTAGTCCTAAATGTGTCTTTCGCATATCATTTCCTCTCACCCTAGGTTGATGATACCCCGACCTCAAGTTAATCTTAAAAAACTAGCTTGCCCCTTGGAGTTGATCAAACATGTCATCAATCGAAGGGAGAGGATACTTGTTCTTAATAGTGACTTTATTTAGTTGGCAATAATCAATGCACATTCTACGCGACCTATCCTTTTTCTTCACAAATAAAACTAGAGCGTCCTATGGACAAATATTAGGTTGAATGAAACCCTTATCTAGTAAATCTTTTAGTTGAGCCTTCAACTCTTTCAATTCGGCTAGAGACATTCGATAAGGAGGAATGAAAATGGGATATGGTAACATGTCGATACCAAAATCAATTTCCCACTCAAGAGGAATATCGGGAAGATCATTAGGAAAGATCACTAAAAATTCCCTCACTACGCGGACCGACTCAACGGGAGGAATTTCAGAGTCTAAATCTTGGACTATTACTATATGGTATAATCACCCTTTAGATATCATTTTACATGCTTTGAAACAATAGATAATACGACCTCTAGGTATAGAATATTGCCCCTTCCACTAAAAAACAAGCTCATTTGGAAAGTTAAACTGAACCACCCTTGTTCTACAATCTATAGAGGCGAAGCAAGCATGAATCCAATCCATACCCAATATAACATAAAAATCAAACATATCAAGTTCTACTAGTTCAGCATAAATAACTTTATTGGCAACGTTATAGGACAATTCATGTAACGCCCTAAAATGAACTTAGGTGAACTAGAGCCTCGTAAGCATTTCTTGAGTGAATTTAAATTACAATGAGTTACATTAGTTCTTTAGTCAGTGTGTGAAGTTTGCAGGTAAAACATCTGATAACGTCTATGATGTCGGAAGGTTTGCGTTAGATAGCGCTTGTGAGTCTTGATGTGTTTCAGAAAGGTTTACGTGTTCGTTTTGCTCAAAATTGATGTGGGATGTTACTAAGACCTAGATGACTATGTTTAGGGGTTTAACGTTCGGGTAAGACTCCATCTAGGACCCACGATGGGCCCTAGAAGAGGACCCCACCTCTTGGCAACAAGTTGCCAAAGCAGTGACCAAACGACGACCCAAGGGATGGTCCGTTGGTCAACCAACTGTCTTCAGCCATGGGCATCGATTTGACCTCCAAGTTAAATTTCATACTCCAAATGGAGATATGCAACTAACGATACCCTACCAACGGTCCTTCCATTGAGAAACAGTCTTTTGGTTGGTCAATCGATGGAGACTTCCCCAAAAGCTGTCCCTTTCCTGTGAATTCTTCGAGTGTTTGGTAAAATTTCCCAATGTCTTTTAGGACTCTAGGATTATATTTTTAGAGTTTTTAAGTTATAATATATTAGTTTTCAGTCCTATACCTAGACAATACCCCTCACATTAAATACTCAAACTCCCTTTCTAAAGAAAATTCTCTCAAAGCCACCATTGGAGCTAGAAGTCAAGAAGAGCTAGGAGGGCTTGTTTGGTCGTGTTTATTAACAAAATATTAGTGTTTTGTATTGAATTTTAGGTATTGTATCAATCATTGAGCCTCTTCCATTGAAGGAGTCATTTCCAAAAGATTCAAAAAGGGTTTCCCAATTCTACTTTCTTCTATCTTTGATTTTAAGCATGGGTATTTTTGTAAAAGTTTTTTAATGATCCAAATGTTTTTATTATAGTATGAATTTATGATTTTAATGTCAAAAACCTAATGAAATCATGTTTATGCATATTTCAAAATTTTAGCTTAAGAAATGGGTTAAATGGATATGTTTGTGTAGGTTATGAACTTTTGTTTTCTTGTGTTATTGTTATGATTTAGGTACTGCCGTAAGGTCCTTGTTACGATGAAATATTGAGAAATTTTTTATAGGTCGTAATGGTATGGTTAAATGGTGAGTTGCTTGTATTGTATAATTCTTAATATAAATTTCTATTGAGTTGTATGGTCCACTTTCTTGGTGGCGGTGTTTATTTGATGAAGTTGATATTATTTAGTATGTATTGTGAGTGTGGATTTTAAGGTCTAATATGTTAAATGAATTTATATTGAAGATGGGTCTTGTATTGTGTTTTCTGAAGCTTGATTTGCATGTTTGGCTTAGACTATGCCAAATGAAGGATATGATTATGTGAAGCATGTAAGCTGTGTGAATTGATTAATGTAGATCTAAAGCATGTAAAGGATTTAATTTGAATGAGATGATGTTTATGTTAAAGATGTGCTCACATGTACATGGACATATTTAAATTAATGTATGAACCTTAGTTCAGTAAAAAGGGGTGTTTTAGGGTGTACACTCTTCGTGAGTTGAGATGAAGTGTTTAGTAGCAACCTCACTACCTCCCAAGATCTTTCTAAGATAGGTCGGAGGATGAATACCCTTTGTGAGTTGAGATGTGTTATTCATTATTTATCCTTAACCTATAGTTTATAATGTTAAGAATCCGTGGGGAGTTATACATAGAACCAAGTGTTTATGAATTAGGGGTGGTTCCATTTCATGAGTTGAGATGTTTTATTCCAATGTACCTCTTTAGATGAGTACTCCTAGTTAGTAGAGAATGAGTTACTTAGTAGCAATCTCCTTATCTCTTAACTATGTGCCCGCATAGGTGTAACTATTGGGAAATCCATGTAAAAGGTAAAAAGTATGACCTTACTCTAGGCAAGTGATGATCCCTCATTCGATAGGTCTTACTATCGGGATTCCATGTCTAGATCTCATGGTCTATGTGATTTAAGCTAACACCCACAAAATAATTGAATGAACTAAGTCTTCTAAAAGAACGTGCGACTTAGGGTAGGTGGTGGTATGGGACGCTATCTTTCCGTTGCACTAAGTAGAACCTTCCGAAAGGGAAGACTTGGTGCCAAACCTTATAAAAGAGGATACTACTTAGGGTAGGTGGTGGTTTGGGACACTATATATCCATTGCACTAAGTAGGCATTCTGAAAGAGAAGTCCTTGGTGGTTTGTTGATGTTCTTCTAATGTCTTCTGTTTTTAGTGGTGACTTGTTCTCCCGAGTGGTGTAAACTCTTGGTGGGTATCCTTAAGGATCCCCTTTGGTGTGTATTGAAGGAAATTTTTAGACGTTCCCTTCACGTCATACCTTAGACAGTCTTAGGATAACCTCGGTTAGGAGACTTCTACGGATATGAGCTCACTTCCTCATTGACAATACTTTGGAAGTTCACTATTTTTGGAGTCTCATTAGTTCACTGAAGTTCACTATTTTTGGAGTCTCATTAGTTCACTGTAATATTTTGGATGGTTCACTGTAATTTTGGTTATGTTCATGTAAAGTGTTCAATCCAAGGGAATCCATTCGGTGCACTAAGTGGGAGTGGTAGTATGGGATACTACTCTCACATTGCACTTAGTGGGACCTACAAGTAGTATTGCAGAAGAGTATTTACATGAAGTTGTATGAATGATTGTTTGGCACATGTTTAACCAAGAGTGTGGAGTTGATTTCCATACGAGGTAAGCCTACGGTTTGTTGTCTTAAGGATCGCTTTGGTGTTCCTTGAAGGGGGTGTATGGGCGGTCCCTTCTTGTCTTACATTAGGAAGTCTTTTGATAACTTGGTTAGGCAAACTTCAAAGGAAAAAAAGGGTTCACATGATTAGGACTATGA
Source organism: Solanum pennellii (assembly GCF_001406875.1). NCBI lineage: Eukaryota > Viridiplantae > Streptophyta > Magnoliopsida > Solanales > Solanaceae > Solanum > Solanum pennellii. The sequence continues at coordinate 23,912,430 of NC_028648.1, read as the reverse complement.
ATTTCACTGTAATGTATTCACTGTAATAGTTCTAATGCTACTTTAATATGTTCCTTTCTTCTAAAATTGTGAAAGTTCTACTTTATGTTTTAGACGTTGATACTTATACTATTTAAACTCTTAAATCTTTAATATTTTACTAAGTGGCATGAAATGCTATTTTACTAAAATGTCCCTTTTTTCATGTTTTTGCATATGCCATACTAAGTACATTGTTTTGTACTAACCCTATACATTTCTATACTATCTAAGTATAGGTTGGAAGTAAGGTTGAAGGCTAGAAGGAAAAGCTTGGGAAAGTTTCTCTCAAGACAAAGTATGTCCTCATATATTCGAGGGCATAGTCCTTTTCATAGTATCTTATTTGAAAACTTATTATGTATTTCTTTTTAATGTAAAGGGCCGTGTCCATAAGATATTATGTCGTGTCTTTAAGTTGGCTTGTGACGATGAGATTCTCTAATTATTAATGAAAGACGTGTTTTTATTTGATGTCTTGAAAAGTTTTAGTTCCGCACTACTTTTCATGTGATATGTAATGAACGATAGTTAAAGGGCTTGTACAAGACAACAAAGGTTCAAGTACGCCTTACGACGAACCGAGGATTTTTCATAACTTCTAGGGTATACTTTCGGGTCGTGAGAATTTGCAACAACCGAATCACCCACCGGGGTACACACCACAAAAGGTTCATTTAGAATGTCGGGTAAGATTTCAATCTTCTTAGCTATCAAGAGAGTAACAAAAGATAAAGTAGATCCCGAATCAAGTGAGGCATATACATCAATAGAAAAGACTTTCAACATATCGTCACCACGTCGGGAGAACTCTCTTCCGCAACCCTAGAACGGACATAGAAGCGATTCTTTTTCGGAGCCTCATTAGATTCACTAGCTTGAACTTTACCATTACCCTTGTCTTGACCCTTCACATTAGGGAATTCCCTAATCTTGGGGCCACTCTTGCCACAACCAAAGCAAATTCCCATTCTAATTAGGCATTCACCAAGATGACCCTTTCCATACTTGGCACAAATAGGCTTCTTGGTTGGTGAACTTTTACCCAAACCCTTTTTAGGCTTAGGGTTAGAATCCCTATTATCATGAGACTTAGGGAATTTGAAAGGAACTTGATTAGACACCCTTTTTTTTAATCTAAGCTTGTCTTGAATCTCAAGTCTACTTTTAGAAGAACCTCCATCAAAAGATCTTTCCCTCTTGGCATGTCTAGTCTTCCTTTTAGCTCTTGCCTCTTCCACTTGTTGTGCATGAACCATGAGATGGTCTTTTTGTCCTGTAACATAGCAGAATGACACTTTTCTTGCAAGTAATCTGACACTCTCATCACAAAGAGGTTAATTACATCCCTAGGGTCGGAAATAAAAGAAGGACCATATTTTTGCAATTTTAGTGAATTTCAAAGAGTATTCAAGAACACTCATACGTCTTTGGCGAAGGTTGATGAACAACACCACCTTGGCTTCCTTCTTCTCCCTAGGAAAGAACCTATCAAGAAATTCCTTCTTGAACACTTTCCAAGTAATCGGTCTACCCCTTAATGGCCTATTGTCCATCCATTGTACAAACAAATTTTGGGCCACATCTTTGAGTTGATAAGTGGCTAACTCGGCCTTCGCACTAGTAGAAAACCCATAGCATAGAGAATCTTGTATATCTCATCAATAAACTCATAGGGGTATTCTTCAAGTCTTCATGTCGCATTCCTTCGAGTATTCATTTACTAGAATCACAATAATAGTATTAGAAGAAAAAGCACATAGACCTAACAAATCCAAAGGTACAATATTGGACTTCTATGAAAGTGAGAGTCTCATAAGCATCACGAAGGTTCCTATCCGTAAGTGTATCACGCTTCACAATTATGTATACGAACTTACACAGGCGTGGTTCAGAGAGACATTCAATCAATGATAATTCAACCTCATTCTCTGATACCATGTTTTTCACATACGGGAATAGCCCCTAAACGTAACTTGCAACGTAATCCTGTTTGAGGACTAAGACTAGCCTCTTATCTTACATCATTACATTCATAGGTCAAATTAAGGGAAAATTTAAAATTTTTAATTACATCTAATTGGAGGTTTACATAGACCTCTACATATACATATTATATATATAAATCGTGTATAGATAGACCCTTCGTACAGGAAGTTTACTTAGTCTTCTACTTTTATTGCACACACACACATATATAAAAGATAACATAGTCATAATAGTGGTTTCTTCTCATAACATCTAATAAGAGTGTAAGAACTCAATTATAGCCCATACGTCAAAGTAAGAATGCCTCTTATGGGCTATACATAGTGTCATCGCCTCGGAAAGTGAGGACCTAGCCTACTTGGATGAATAAGAGATCCAAGCCTTCTTCAAGTCGTCTCAAATCACTTCAATAACCAGAACCTAAAATGTTGGGGAAAATGAAGTAATGGGGTTAGTATACCACTTGTACAAAGTATGAGACCATATGCACACATACTTTTAAATCATGATAGGAAAAGGGACATTTCATAAAGGTATGCTATTTACTATGAAAACACTCATGCATATTCAACAAGACCAGACGAAAACTATAGGACATATTCATGAAGTCATAGGCATTTACATCACAGGACCAACAACATCAAACTAGTCAAGTCAATATGCATACCATTTATTTAGAAATATAATGAAAGTAACTCTACCATAAAATCATAACCTCAACAAGCATGAAGAGTTTGTTATAACATAACCAAGGTAAGATAAGAAGCCACCACCCCTATCAAGTCAACAAGTGCAATGACCAAGCAAAGCACAATAACCTTACTCAATTAATTAACCCAACAAGAATCATGACTAACTCCCTACTTCACATAGCATAGCATTTAAGAGTACATAACATCATTCTTTAACAATATAGACAAAACACATATTCATAGGTGATACAAATCAACATAAAGCATCAATAATGTGCGGTTCATAATAATGGGGGTCTTTATATTGGGGGTAATTAACTTAATTAGACTTCCCTTTACCCTCAATAAATGAGTTACCCCCTTTATTATTTAATTGTAATCAATAAAAAACTTATAGAAAAGTCAGGACCTAACAGATGAGATCTCGACCAACTATCAGTTTGTGAGTCGACGAGCCCTGACTCCTTCCATGCAGCACTTCGTCGATGAGTTCATAGACTGGTCCAAATGGACCATTATCAAAAATGTCTAAGATTTTTTAATACGATGTCATCGATTCCCCAGTCGATACACACATGCCTCATCGACTTCCTTTGTCGATGCACACTGCCCAGGCAGTCTTTGACCCCAAGAATGAAAGGTCCTTCTCAAGGGACCTTGATTGATCCTTGAGGAGTCGTACCTCAATGTTTTGTCCATGGATCAACTTAAAAACATGTTAGACACCTTTCCACTAAATTTTATGAATTTATGACTCTCAAAAGCTAGTCAAATAGGCTAAGGCACTCTAGTACCTCCTTGAACTAGTTTACGGGCATCATCCGCATTCTTAGATGTTTTGGATTTCTAGACTTCTTAAATAACTTGTATTCAATAAAATGTATCTTCAAACAGTGTCTAAACCTTAATAAACTTATGTTAGGCTCTACAACACGTCTTGGATTTTTAAAATGTTAAAGTTAAGACAAGTCAACATGTACATAACATTATAGAATTCAAATTAAATGTAACTCTAACATCATGTAATAACAACAAATCATTTTCATGCATCCATAACATTACAACATAAGTAAAACCATTATCCATAGACCTTCAACAAGTCTACTAGTGCAATGGTCAAGTGAAGCCCCATAAACTCACTCAACCAAACAAACTAGCCAAAGGATCATAAATAATGTCCAACTTCACATATCATATCATTATAAGTATTCATCCTCACATTTAGTAATATAGACCATTCACATGAAGATTCAACTTACGCATAACATTTATCTTATAAGAGCATAACACATAAGAATCATTACCTAGGATTTACCTCAAGGCCAATTAGTGTAATGTATAGGTAGAGTCTCATACCCCTACCTTGACTAAGTCAAACCCCTTAAGTCTTCCTAGTTAGAGTTCACTTTATTACTTCATTTTACTTTTGTTAACATTTTGCCTTAACCGACATAGACCGCATGAGCTAATGTGGAATTCGGTGTCATGGAACCCTAGACCGAAAGAAGGTAGACTATTGCAAAAGAACTATCAAAACATGAACATCGAATCTAAGTGGATCCACTAGCTAGTATTCATATGGGGGAAACAAAGTTCAAGAATTAGGAGATGTGTTTGGGACCCTATTTATGCTACATGCATTATATTCTCCAAATATCATGAGTACAATTGTTAACCTACCTTCCCTTTGTGGTAAGGGACACTCCTCACTACTTGTTCACTCGGTTCTAAGCTAGAGTCCTTTTTGAAATGGCTTTCTTTAACAATCACAACTTTGTTTAGGTCATAGGAGAGTAGCTCCCAATATATTCATAGTCATTATCTCAATAGGAATTTCATGAGAACACCTTTCAATACAACTTCACATTTGAGATTAGCAGATTAACATCACCATAATATAATATGGTACATAGGTTCTTCATAACCAACCTAATATCACTTCATCATATGAATAATATCATAATCGTTTAATCAAGACATCTCCTTATCATCATTATGCCATACCTAAATAATCAAATAACTAGATAATGAACTTCATCACCAAGTATAGGACATCATAATTGAAGTAAAAGATTTAAGGTATCAAGACTTACCCAATCTACCACAATAGCCATCATCTTGGTCATACCATTAACCAACCACTTCAATCCTATAATAGATGTAATAACATCAATAAATAGTAATTAACACAAAAATGAAGTCAATTGCATCACTAACAAACAATTCAATAATAGTTCCTAACCTAGGGTTAGGGACATGGTTAAATTTCATGATCGATTTTCACATACTAGTTTAACTCATCAATAACTAAAAGAATTGAAGAATAATAATACATAATAATATAAGCATATATTAATAAAAATAAACGATAAGAAATATATTTTTGAGCATCAAATTCGTATTATGGAGAAACCCATATAAATCATCTTTTTGAAAACTAATTCTTGAAGAACAATTTGGGGAAAGGAATCCCAAAAGGCAAAGAGTTCTCATTCCTTGTTAATTTTTGAAGATTTATGGAAAAAGAAACCTTATTGATGCCCTAAATACCTTGACCTAGACATTAAATGGAAAACTTTTTTTTGGGAGAGAGAAAGTAGAGAGAAGGAAGAGCAATTTGGGTTTGGATGATTGTACGAGTTGTGTTAGTTTAATTAGGCTTAGGTCTTTATATATGTCCTTAACTAACTTAATTAGACTCCCCTTAACCCCTAATTAAAAAAACTAATCAACTAAATAATAACATGAAACAATTAAACTTAACAGTCAAAATCTCAAATGACCCAAACCTATGGGCCGTAGGTCAGTGGACATATCCTTGGATCAACCGTCCTACACAACCGTCGTTTTGGTAAGAGGTTTACCGAAATGGACTTTGGAAAAAAATTTTATGTTACTATCGATGATGGAATTTGACGGCCCATCAATTTGCCCACGCCTCATCGCCTGCAACTGTCTGTGGCTAATATTCCATGACAGCTTCGTGGCCAAAATTAAAGGGTCCATCTCAAGGACCCTTAGGGTGGTCCTTGGGGAGTCATACCAGTGCTTTTTGACCCTAATACAATCATAAAAACATTTAAGACAACTTTCCATCAAATTGCATGAATATCTGACTCTTAAAACCCCGTGAAATAGGGTAAGACACACTAGCACCTTTTTCACTAGTCTCCAGACGTTATGGACGTTCTTTGACGTTTTGACTCTAAAACTTCCTTAATGTATTTTATTCATAATTATTGACCTTCAAACAGTTTTATAAATATTATACAGTCATGTGAGGATCAATATTCGGTTTTGGACTTTCACAGTGTTATAGGTAAGTTGACTAAATTGTGTAATATAGTAGGATTTCTTGGTACGGTTCGATTAACTTAAAGTGGAGTTTTTTACTTGATGTTATTATTGTGATTTTTTTCTTGATGAAATTCTTAGGTGAATTGAAGGTTGGTAATTTTGTTGCATGGAAGGTGGCATAATATGAGGTTGTAATGTGATGTCAAAAGGAACTAGTATAAAGCTATGTGGTATTGTGATTGAAAAGCATGTTCCTCTAAAGTTTAAATTTGATGATGGTTGACTATGAAGAGTCTTTATATGTTTGAATGTTGTATTTATTTGGTTTACCTAGTTGTCCCTACTTAAAACATAAATGATATGATGAATGTGTCCTCTTGACTTAGTAGGCTTACAAGCCCTTGTGTTAATCAAATGACTAAGAATAACTTCAATTTGATAGACCTAGAATGGTATCAATTTCATATATGACCTATCCTAATTAACCTTGATCGGTAGACCCTTGTAGATCCCTTCTTGGAAATTGTATTATGAGTTGGTAGGCTTACTGATTGTACCTTCTCTCAATACACTAAAGTGAATTTAACTACTCTATGGGAACTAAATCAATCACCGAGTGGATATTCTTAAGATGGTAGCTCTTATTGAGTATGAAACTATATTACTAACAAGTCTTTTTATATCCCCTTAACCATGTGCCTACATGAGATGTGTCCTATTTCTACCCTTTGCAAGTAGAACACCTTCCACGGTGTGGATTCTTATTACACCGGATTCTAAGCCTAGCTAGTATGGTCTGTCGGTTAATGCCTATCCCCATCATGTGGGATTAGCACTTTAACTAATTGATAGGTTCTACAATGTGTAGGTAGTAGTATGAAATGTTATCTACACATGGCACGAGTAGGACTTAAGGGTGTTAAGAGTTAGTTCCCTAAGTTTTCTAAGACCTTTATGTGAAGTCCCTAATAGTTTATATTTATCTTAAATTGATTAAATTAATAATGTTCACTTAGGTATACTATGATGAATTGGGATGGTTCTTATCTAGGGCGGCCATGAGGAACACGTAGGCGTGCATGAAGAGGGTGTATGGGCGGTCTCTTCATGTTTTACTTAGGAGAATCTTAGAGTAACCTTAGGTGAAGAGTCTAAATGATGAAATGGATTCCTTAATGAATATGGAACTAATTTTTTCGTGATGAAAAAGGAAATATCTTTACTCTAGGTAGTCTGAACGATCACCTAGGTGTGGGTGAAGTGGTTGTATGGGCGGATGGTTCATACCTTACTTAAGTGGGTATTAGCATAAACTTTTGTAGGGGGTCTAAATTCTTAAATGGGTTCTAAGTGACTATGGTCATATCTACTTGATTATTTGAATATGTCTTTGATGGGGTTGTTGACTTGTATTATGTCTATTGAACTCTTATCATGAAGGTTTCTATTAAAATAACATGAAAGCATATCTTATAGTAAAAGTCCCTTTTTTACATAGTTTTCTTGCATGTTAAGCATACTTTATGCATTAAATGTGCTAATTCCATATGTTTCAATATTTCTACAATTGTAGGTGGCAAGTGAGTATTCTTTTAGAAGTTTAATGATGCTTGGTATCTCCTCATATGTTCGAGGACGTGGATTATGATTTTGTTTCCTTTTCTATTAAGACCTTGTCACAAATTATGGGTTTCTTTACAAACTGATGTAAGGGAAATGACCCTATGATGCTAATATGTTTGTAATATGGCTTATGATGAGACTTTGTTTTCTTATATTCTATAAAAGAGAATGACTTCATTTTGAAAAGTTTTAAATTTCCACACTGTTTCTATGACAAATGCGATGAAAGATGTCTAAAGGCATGTATAAGACCTCCAAAAGGTTGAGTAAGCTGCATCACGACTTGGGGGTGCTCTCAGGTCATCATAAACTTTGTATCAAAGCATAAGTTTATAAGTAGTATTTAGGATTTAAAGTATCATTAAAGAAAGTATCATTAACGAAACTTCTAGTAGATTCTTGTTCATTGGTGGTGAATGGCGTCACATGTATGAGCAAGAGGCTATAGGATGATAGAAGTTTAACTTTCTTCATTACACTTGTGTCGTGCCATAGAGCTGAGGTTAGAAGTGTATTTTCTTAATTTCTTCTCTTGTGCTTATAGGATATGAATACAAGAAGGAAACCCGCAAGAAGAGTGGATAAGGAAATGGTGCATGAGGGGTTTCATCCCTTTGATGAACAAGCTCCCAAGAAGTTCATGTTTCTCAAGGTTAACAAGTCCCTATAACAAATCAAGAGAACGAGGTTACGGTGGTTTCCCCACACATGACTAATGAGGACATTAGAGTAACTCTTTTTACCCAAGTCCAAGTCATGACAACACAAGAAAATAGAGATGTGGGGCCTAGAATGAATGTTTTTTAGAGTACCATGACCTCTAGATTGAGCGAATTTGTGAGAATGAATGCTCCTATATTTCTTGGTTCTAAGGTAGGAGAGGATTCCAAAGAATTCTTAGATGATGCTTATAAGGTGTTGAGTTCTATGAATGTCACTTCTAAGGAGAAGGTTATTTTGGCTTCATACTATTTGACGAAAGTTTCTCAAATGTGGTACACATAATGGAAAGACAATAGGCCGGTTTAATCGGGTCCTATTGAATGGTAAGAGTTTAAGGAGGCATTCTTAGAGATATACTTTCCCCGTGAGAAGAGGGAGGTTAAGGTTGAGGAGTTTTTAAACCTTAGTCTAGGTAATATGTGTGGAGTAGTATTCCTTGAAATTTACCTTATTATTTATGTATGCTCCATCTTTGGTGTCTAACCCTAGGGATGAGATGAGTAGGTTTGTTACCGGTGTTGCCGACATTGTGAAAGAAGAGTGTCGTAAGACCATGATCCCTAATGATATGAATCTATCTAGGCTTACGATTTATGATCAATCCATTGAGGAATTTATTCTTTAAAGTAGGGGTGGATGTGTTAAGAGAGAAATAACTGACGGGCAAAAAAACCTAGCTTTAAGAAGAGGGTACCAAACCTAGATGTCCCTAATGCTCCAAAGTTAACCATGAGAGGGATTGTGGTTCTCAAAATGTCAGGCCTACTTGTTCTAATTAAGGGAAGAAGCACTTTGGAAAGTGTCTAGCCGGTACTAGTGGGTGCTATGGATGTTGCAACAATGATCACAAGGTGAAAGATTGTCCAACCTTGGCGATTAGAGGAAGAGAGGCAAAGCAAGATCCTCCTAGTGGCCCGGATGTTGGTGAATCAATGAAGAATCGCTTCTATCACCTCTAAGCTAACAAGGAAGCAATCAAGATGAAGGTGCTGTTAAGTAATAATTTTCCCTCTTTATTTGTGATAGTTTCCTTCGATGTGAGAGAGTATGGTGAATGGTTGGTTTGGTGATTTTCTCTCTCCTCTTATATTCTATTCAAGCTTGAGAGCTAGAACTTTCTAGTAGAATGTGCATGAGTTGTGATTCTTTTGTGAATAATGAGTTTCACGTTTCACTTACTACTTTTGCATGTTTCCATGAGTTAATGTTTATATAAGAAAACGATATGATATGATGTTGTCTTTCATGTTGATGTGTATCAATAATGAATTGCCTAAATGTTGCATGAGTGGATTATAAGGATGATTAACAGTGAAGTCCTTAATAATGTTGAATAATTGTGTTTTATGAGTAATAGTAATAACATGCTTAGAAATGATGTGATTATTATGATGAGATGTGGAGAAGGAAGTCCTCCTATGTGAAAAGAGAAATGTAGTCTTAATGCATGATAAGTTGTCTGTGTTGTTCCTACCTTCTTGTTTTGCTTTGAGTCTATTGTTGTCACAAACATCAAAATGAATTAGGTTAAAATAGAGACTATGATGTGTGTTATGAGTTAATAACTTCTTAAATGATGAATATTAGCATTAGAAGTCAGTTTGTAGAGTTTGGAAGTCAAACGTCGAAGAACAACCAAGTCGTTCGAAAACTAGTCTTTTGTTGTACTAGTGTGTCTTTGCTTGTTGTGCATGTTTTAAATTTTTATATGGAGTCTAAATTCGGCAAGGATGAGCCTAAAACCTAGAGGGATGCATGTAGGTTCATAGTATCCGGGCACAACTCGCCAAAGACCGACCAAAGGGTCCTTAAAGAGGACCCAAGGAGTGGAAACCAAGCTGGCAAGGCAGAGACCTGGCAGCCTGTTTTTTAAGCTACTTGCACGTTGCGCAGCCTACACTTGAAGGGAAAAATGTGTACCTGCGATGGGGGCTTAACAAGGAGCATTATGTCTCAAAATTTTCCAGAGCCAAGAATTGGAAATGTCCCGCGACGCGCAGCAAAGTCTCAGATTTGGTCGTGTCGTTTTTAAGTCAAATTAGACTTGGCTAAAAGGTTCAATAAGTGTAGGGATCTTTCGGGTACTTTTGTGGTTATTTAAAAATGTTTATTGAGTCACTTTAACCCCATATTGACCAATCAAAACAAAACCCTCAACCCAAAACAAAAACTCTCCATTCATTCTATCCAAAACCTCCATTGTTGAATCTTTGAAGCTCCATGGAAGAAGACAAAATTCTCCAAGTTTTTCAAATTAATTTCATGGGATTTTTACCAATAATGTATGGTGATTTCATACTTGATTCTTCCATCATTTGAGGAGAAAATTCCAAAGGCTTTTCAAAGATCTTTCAAAACCTTGAACTTCTATTTTTAATTCTAATAATGGGTTCTTGGATGAAAATCTTAAATTTATGTTTTATTGATTGATCAATGTTAACAAAATGTTTTACGATCAAATATTCAATGAACCAATCTAGTCCTTGAATTCCTAATTTTGGCATTAAAGTGGATGATTGATCATGGCTTAATCTTATTGAATTCATGTGTAGATTGTGTTAGGATATTTATTTATGTATTGATCCATGTTAGAATCGTTCATCACTTAACTTATAATGTTTATTTATATATTTAGTATTGATGGATCATTGATATAGATTAATTTTTTTCTTAAGCTTGTGCATATTCTCATTGGTAAGATCTCTCATTGTGTGAATTCATTAGAAGAATAAGGAATGGTGATGATGGCTATTGTAAGGTGGTAAGTTGACCTAATTCATTTGTAATACTATTGAATTGATATTGGATTGTTGTTGATTTGTACGGTCTACTTATGGTGGAGGTGTTTAACTTGTATATTCGTTATGAACATGGCCTTTTCGGCATTATTATATGAATTATGGTATGATCATGATATAGTATATGTAAACGTATAAAGTGAAGGTGATCATGTGATATCTATATGATATTCTATGGGTCTTATAATAATATGATTGAATATGCCTCTTCACGAGTTTTTGATATATGATGGAGGACGAGGAAAAGCCTTTATAGAATGATGATATATCTTGTATTTGTTGACTAGTTTTCCCTACTTGGTATTTGCATTGTAATGAATGAGTATATGAATTGAAGTCTAGGATCGGTAGTACTACAATAGGTTCCCTTCCTTGAATGACTAAATGAGGTATTCTAGAGTATGTCTTTAACCGGAAGACGTAAGCATGGTGCTTCGTCTTGTTGAGTCTAGAACCTAAGTGAAAGTAAAGCCCTGAATAAGATGTCACGACAGGGGAGCATCCCCTAGAAGTATAATAGCATACTTTGACCTCTAAGAGGTCTTATACAAGCCCATAGTTATCATTCATCGCATTGTCATAGGTAATTTAGTTTAAAATTTAAAACTCTCATCGCATATCATATGCTATAACATAACTTCCATTGTGTATATATATATATCTTATCCACGTAGAATTTACATCAATGCTAATAAATAATATGAAATCATACAATGCATTTAGGAAATTTTATGACCATTTCACAGTAAGCATAATTCCTCTTACAATGAACTCTTTCTTCTTAATTCCTTAACCTTCCATGTAACCCTCTAGTGATACTTTGTGCAATGCATAGAACAAAGGGACATTACATATCATCCAAGAAGTATAGTACATTATAAACACAATTAAGCCAAGACCATAGGGACATTATAATGAACTCGATTCATATTGCACATATACAAATTTCACTTCACATAGAACATTATAAGACCTTACTCACAATTCAAATCAAAGTCTATTAGTACTAGGTATATGTGAAGAGTCATAAGCTCACACATACTAATAAAACCTACAATGAGACCACAAGACTTAACATCCAATTCATAAATCAATATAGTAAGTGAAGAAAACATCATCCATACTAGTTAAGACCTTCATCACATAATCAATAAGAGCTACATAGTGCATATAAGAAGAGACCAGATCCATTCGGACTCATACCATGCACATCTTCACAACAAGTAGACAAATACTACAAAGTCATGCATAAGAAAAATAAACATAGAGACATGCATTAGAACACCTTCCTAGGACTTCCCTCAAGAGTCACTTGTGCAATGCATAGGTGAAGTCCCATACCCCCTCCTACACTATAAACTACCCTTAGGTTATCCTAGTTAGGGTCCTTACTTTACTTCCATTGTCCATCTTAATTTAGGAAAACTATAGCCTTAACCGACACTAAGACCATAGGTGATACATGGAATTTTGTGTTGTAAATCCTTACGCAAAGTGAAGGTGCTCTACTTAGCCAATGTAGAACATTAAGACATTTTAGCATACTAAGTGAAATCACTTGATGGATATTATGTGGCAAGAATAGTTTATGAAACTAATAGATATGTATTTGGACCCTCACCATGCCCATGAGCATTGGAGTCCTCATCTCATGAGAAACCATGAGTGGATCTTCCTCAAAGGGAAGTCAACACCTCATGTGGAACCATAGGTGAATTTTCCTCCAAGGAAGTCAACACTTTATGGTAACCCAATGGTGAATATTCCTCCAAGGGAAGCCAACACCTCTCATTGTCAAGTTCACTTGGTGCTAAGGTAAGTTTCCTCTATTCAAAAGCTATTATTATCATTACTTTATAAAATATAGGCTTAGGAGAGTTAATACGTCATATTCTTAGATCATAGGTTATAGATGAGAGTTCATAAACCTAAGTCATGTGATATATCATTTCACATGGACATAGAATATGTAAAGCACTCTCTAGTGTAGGGTACTCTTGGCAACAAGATTAGCAAAGCGGGAAAAGAAAGAGGGAAGGGGAGCAGCATCTTATTCTCTTCGCGATAACTTCCGGATCATAGAAGCATTCGGAACGGGCTCCGCGTTCATTTTCAAGTGCCCCTCTATTGACTAGATCATCATACATGTCTCTGTGTGTATATTTATATGTGAGCAAACCTTCACATAACACATTAGGATCACACATGTTCGTACATCAATGCATAAGTTTATTTATGAGAAATCATTTCATAGAAACACACTAAGACACTATGCACATTCATAGTGTAAGCATGCATTCATATTCACGTTCATAGATAACCAAACCTAGGAACTATCCCATCAAAGAAAATATGTGCAAGGCATAGACAGGGTCCCATACCATTGCCCATGCTAGTACGCCTAACAAGTCATCCTAGTGAATGATACATCACATAACACTCTTCATAGACATGTACCTTACATGCATAGTAGTGGACATTAGTGCATATGACAATTACCCTTTCATTTAGACACCATGAACCCTTACTACTTATAAGCATGCATGAAGTGTGAGTGTGTGTGTACATTGTTCAAAATTATCACATAATGGCTATCAACAAAACATTGAGGAATCCATCTTCGAAGGACCACAACAATGCACAACCATGTATAGACCACACAACACTATTTAGGTAGAAGACAAGCTAACTTCATATTACACTTAAGACTCCTAACCTTAGCTATTAAAACATTCACATAGGGATACATAGGTAAGGGATCATTAACCAATTATTCTCATTTAAGGCAGCACCTAACCAAAACAAAACATAGGCATCCATATGCTTGTAACTTGAGAAATACAACCTAGATCATAACTAGAATAGGAAAGCTGGGCAAAAGCTTCACATAGGGTGATCATCACCAACACATATCCATAGTATAATTTCCTTCAACTCCATTATTGCATCACATATATACTTAAAATAAAGTCAACACCTCCAACATAAGTGGACCATACCACACAATGTCATACAAGGTTTCATAAACTATCAATATTATAAGAAAAGTAGAGATGTAAGGAAATAGAGCAATTCTTACCATTCGTTTAGCCTTTGATCATCGTTGATCAATACAAATCGTTTACCAACAATTCAAGTATAAGGTAGTGGATAAATTAAAATAATCATATACGAAGTTATGCATAAGGCCCTATAAGATCATGCTACTATCATCTACACTACATCATCAATTCACTAGTAAGTAGAGAGATATAGATCGTTCACCAATTTCCCTTGCATTTATTATGAATAACATTTCATAAACAATATACATGTAGGTCAGTAGCTAAAGATATAATAACCTAAACTAAATTCTACTACAAGTGCCATAAAATCGAGATTACAATGAGCATGTAGAAGAACATAGGCTAGTCTTATCAAACCATCAAGCCGTGATCCACATGGATCACTCATAAACAATTCACCACTAATATACAATATATACATTAGGTATAACCAATTCAACATTCTAGAATCAGTATTCAATCAATACAAAGTCCCTATCACAATGCCCATATATAGGCTAACTTGAGAGTTGAAGGGTACATGGGTTCTTCATGCAATTGGATTGGAATCCACATTAGGTTCAATACATTATCATAAAATTGATAATAATTAATACTTTGAAAACGTTTTGTTAAAGAACCCATGTCTAAATTGATAATAATTAAGACTCTGGGTTAAAGGTTATCCAATGGAGGTTTGAGAGAATATTTGGAAGAGAAGAGAGATTTGGGACTTTTATTTCGTAATGCGTGTTGGGATTTTTGACATTGGAAAAGGCATTAAACTATTTATATTAAATGTATACACCCTTTAAAATCAAGCCCAATTACGAAATGACCAAATGTAATTTATTTGGAAAACCAAACTTGGCTAGTCCGTCCATGGACCATGGCAACCTTCACGGATCGTTAAGGTGGTTCACAACCCTTGTTATGGTCCGTGGTACTTGAGGAAGTGGCTCGATTTCCTTTCCAAGATCCTAAGTGGTGAATGGAAGTTACGACAAACTTCACTGACCGTGGTCCACTCCATTGGCTGTGAAGTCGTCCGTTAACAGTAAGGCAGTAAGCTGCTAACTTGGGACAGCCTTAATCGACAAGTTGGGTCCTCCTCAAGGACCCTTTAGTTGGTCCTTCGGGAGTTCATACCAAATGTTTCAACCTTAAATACACTCATATACATGTCAAGGACATTCCATACCAGTTTGAGCATCAAACATCACACGCAACATCTCAAAACATGCTAGGCACACACAAGTGCGTCAAAGGAAAAAACATTTGAACTTTTTGGACGTTCATGGATGTTCCAAATGAACTCAAATCAACCATACATTCTTTAAAACACTTAGTTTATATGTTAAATAGCTTATTACGCACATGAGAGGCTCTAGGTGCCTTAATTTATTTTGGGTGTCTTACATAAGAAAAGAAGCCTAAGAATGTAAAACATTGAATTAAAAAGAATTTTAAGAAAGTGAACTCTTAAAAAAGAAAATAAGGTTAAGAATGTGAAGTATTCAATATGAAAATAAGTTTTACAATGTGAAACCTTGAATATGAAAAGAAGGTTTTAAGAAGCCTTGAAGTGAAAGACCGTAATTGTGTCCTTCTTGAGTCAAATGCTGGACATAGGGGTTATAACACCACTCAAATTACATAGGTGAGGCTATATCCTTACATGGTTTTCATGATGGTCTAATGTCCTAAAGTGGTATTGAAACGTCAAGGGATGACCAAGACGTTTGAAGACTAAATCACCTATGTGCCTCATAACTATTTTATGTGTTTTAAAGTGATTCATGAGGATATAAGGTCCTTAATTGAGTTGTTATAGTGCTTATAGGCAGTGCGTCAAGTTTCGTGAATTTTGGAGGTCAAACATCCATGAACATACATGACGTTCGAAAGGTTTGCCTTAAAATAACGTGTTCATTTTGGATCAAATTAAAGTGTCAGGTACTAAACTCGCATAGGAAAATATTTGGTATGGAAACATTCGGGTGAATGTCCCCAAGGACCAACCAAAGGGTCCATGAGAAAGGACCCTTTCCTTGAGCCAAGACTGTCCAAGACAGCCCCAAATGACGGAAGCAGTAGAGGGCTCGTAGGCCAGTCAATTCCCTGCCGTTAGGCGTTGTGGGTTGAAACTTAGGTGTGGGGGAAGTCCCGCCGAGGGGCAGCTTAAGTATAAAACCACGAACCAACAGAACATTTCGTTCGTGGCCATCCGTCGTTGGACTGTCTTGTTAGTGCATTTCACTATTCAGTTAGGGGTGGATTGGTAAATTCACCCCACGTCCAAATAATATAAAGGGAGGTTACTTAGGGATATTTTGGTATTTGAAACATGTTTATAAGTCCTTAACACTTAAAGATTTAATTTTTCAAAATAAAAAACCAAATCCCCTTTGAAATTCTGTAGAACTCTATTTGAGCCAAAACTCAAGGAAGGACATGGATTGGAGGTTTAAGTGGTAATTCTTCATCATATTAGTGGATTAAATTTATTGAGCTATGTTTTTTATCCTTCAAACTCTATTTATCAAGG
This sequence comes from Solanum pennellii, assembly GCF_001406875.1. Taxonomy (NCBI): domain Eukaryota; kingdom Viridiplantae; phylum Streptophyta; class Magnoliopsida; order Solanales; family Solanaceae; genus Solanum; species Solanum pennellii. The sequence continues at coordinate 23,895,698 of NC_028648.1, read as the reverse complement.
AGCCCAAATTCAATGTAGTTTTCTAAAGTTTTCAAAGATGAATTGTCCAATTTCGTGATCTATCCATGGGTTCTTGCAGTAAAGGTTTTAAAACATTGTATGTTGATTTAATTGCAGTTAATTAGATGATTTTAACTCAATGAACCTGTTAACCCATGTAAATGATGAACCCTAGTTTTTGACCATTTCATGGGTTAAGTGATTTGGACTTGATGCTCATGAATTCTAGTTTAGTTTTTTTGGGCTATTGATTGATGTAATAATTATATTGAATTGATATCTCGGTTGTCTTAGATTGATTAATCTATATTGAATTGACCTAGTTTCATTAAATATTATAGTTTATGCATGGAATTATTGAATATGTCCATGGATAAGGGCCTTATGGTATTGAATTGGATGATTTAGACATGGATTGAAGTGGAGAGAATGGATTGGTGGTACTCAACGCTAATTATTTTTATTTTAAGTTAATTAGATTTCAATATGTTGGATTGGTATGGTCCAGTTATGGTGGTGGTGCTATGTTCCTTACTTGCAATTGATGTGGCCTTGTCGGCATTATTTATGTTCTATGATTATCATGGCCTTCTCGGCAACTACTTGAAGTATTATGATGATTTGTGTATTTGATTTATGTGAAGTATGAGCATATCTATCTATATGTGAAGTAATGTGAAAGTATGTGTCCCTTTTATGTATATTAGGAGATCATGTTAGACTACGGCTATGTCCTTATATGTGTAGTCTAAGATGTTGATGCATGATTGTTCCTAATCGACTATATGAGTCTATGATGGTTAAGTTGATGAAGTTATAGTAATGTCTAGTATAATATAAATATGATAAGGGTCATTCATAAGTGATTCAAACAATGATATGCTTTATGAACGGAAGTAAAGAATGTTATGTCTTGTTTTGGTATACTTGTGTCATTTACTTGATTCATGTATGAATGGTATGTGAATACGAGATGTATTGACTAGGTAGGCTTAGTGCACCCATTTCATGTATAAATGAATGATATGTGAGACCTTAAATGATATTAGGAAGGTCATTTACGTAACCTTAAACCTAGTGATAAGGTTTTGAATGTAGAAGTCGAGAGTCGTAATTGTATCCTTCATGTAAAAGAATGGTGGAATTAGGGTTGATTGGCTGGAAAGACATCATATCATCCTTAAAAAAGTCATAATGAGCTATCTATGTCGCCATTATAAGGTATCCCTAGTGGACCTCTTTGGTAGGGTAAATGTGATTGGGTTCAACTAGATCTGGAACCCCTTTTGATCAACCTCTAATGACAATTACTCTATGAGAATGAATGCTATTACCGAGTGTTTATGTCATAGGAAGTCCCTCTACTTGAGTAGGAGACTAGTGTACAGTGTAGCTCTACTTGAGAATGAATGTAGAGTGTATAAAACCCCTTCATATACCTTAACCATGTGTCTACATAGGATGTGTCCTAGTTCTACCTTTGGCAAGTAGAACACCCTCATCTGAGTAGGTTAGATTTCTACCTTTGGAAATTACAACACCCTTATCTTAGTAGGTTAGAACTCCTAATTCCATGTCTAGCTATCATGGTCTATGTCTGTTATTGCCTATTCGCATCATATGGGAAACCTACTACCATTATAAAATTTTTTTGAAGTTTAGGCGGTGGTATGGGACCTATCTAGACATTACACAATAGGCTTTGAAGGTTTTAGTTAGAGTCCCTAGGTCTTCTCCAATACCATTATTTTAATGTTCATATGTGATGAATGAGTCTTAAATCAACTAATGAATGTAATATGTTAAGCTAAGATAGAATGTTGAATGAATAATTACTTATCTAGAGTAGTTAAGGGTTGTCTAGTTAAGGTGTAAAGGGGGATAGGAATGGTCACTTCGTATCTTACCTAGATAAGTCTTAAGGATGACTACAGTTAGGTAAGATGGTTGATTATGTGGACATGATCTAATCCCTAGTTATTCTTAAGGATTATATAGGTAATCTTGAATAGGTCAATCATGGACGTTATCTTCTTGATTTACTTAAGTACGTCTTTTGATAGCCATTGGAATGACAATGTCATATTGTTTATGTGTTGATGTATTAAGTCAGAATGATTCATAGGTAGTCTATAGGATCTCTTGAGTATGTGTGTAAGGGATTGTATGGGCGGTCTCTTCACAACTTACTCAAGAGAGACTTAGAGTCACCTTTAGTAGGAGGATCTCATGTTCATATGTATGATCTATTGTAAGTGTGTATATCTCATTATAGGTCATCTTAAGGATCATTTAGATGTGCCTAAAGTGGGTGTATGGGCATTCTCTCTTTTTCTTACTTAAGTGAGTCTTAGGATAGCTTTTAGTGAGAGGATTAGTTGTTAGAAGGTGTCTAAGGAGAAGTGAAGCAATTCATTGTAACATTCACTGTAACAGTGAATTGAGTTACTGTAAAGTTACATGGTTTCACTATAATGTTGCTAAAAATGTAATTAATTGCTTAAATGTCATCTTATGTGTTTCTAAGGTAATAAATGTTATTCTAATGATTATGATATGATGTTTGAATGAATAAGATGCATATTTCTAACAAATGTCCATTTTCATGATTTTATGCATTATGCCAGACTTAGTACATATGATTGTACTAATTCCATGCTTTTATCTATATGTATAGTGGTTGGTAGGTGAAGATAATTTGAGAAGAAAGACTTGGATCATAGCATCATTCATGTGAAGTTGAAGTATGTCTTCATTCGACTCGAGGACATAGATGTCTGTTATGTCTCTTATTTAAGTATTGTAATAGACATAGTAGTACTATATTCGTATTTTATAGGCCGTGTAACAAATTATTTTTTTGTCTAAGATTTGATGAACTGAGACATAATATTTGCTTGAGTTTTATATGAAATAATTTTCAATGACTTATAGAATGTTTATGAAAAGTTTTAATTCTGCACTACTTTTCATATGTTTATATGCGATGAACGGTACGAAAGGGCTTGTACAAGACCTCAAGGAGGTCAAGTACGCTTGTTGCATTCCAAGAATGCCATATTTTCTAGGGTGTGTTTTCGGGATGTGAAAAGCTTGGTATCATAGTATAGGTTATGAAAGTGGTCCTAGGAATAAAAAAGTCTCATCATGTCACGTCTAGTAGAGTCTTTACCATCAGTGTGAGTCACGACACATCTTTGGGCGACAGCTGATAGGACGACAGAGTTTCCCTCATTTTCTACTCCTATGTCATGGTGCAGAGTGAAAGTTATGTGTACTCTTTTCCTATGATGTTCCTTGTGTTTATAGGAAGATGAATACTAGAAAGATGGCCGCTAGAAGGTTTGAAGAAGGAAGGGTGGAAGAGGATGTTTCTCCTCAAGTTGAGAAAGTTCCTGAAGGTTCTCAAGGTGCTCAAGGTGTTCAAGGTCATCAAGTCCCTATTGTGGGAGTAGGTAATGATGTTCCGGTGGTTCCCCCAGAATTGACTAATAGAGAGATTTGAGAGGCTTTGCTTGCCTTTGACAGAGTCGTGATTACTCAAGTGAATTTGAGTATGAAGCCTAGAGTGAATGTTGTGGAAAGCATTGTGATATATAGATTGAGAGATTTTGTGAGGATGAATCATCCTATATTTGTTACTCTAAGGTTGGACAGGATCCCCAAGAGATTATTGATGAGGTGTATAAGATAGTGCACACTATGGGAGTGACTTTTAGGGAGAAAAAGGAGTTGGCTTTGTCTCAATTGAAAGATGTTGCTCAAGTGTGGTACACACAATGGAAAGTCAATAGGCTGGTTGAGCTGGGTCCTATTTAGTGGGAAGAGTTTAAGGATGCTTTTCTTGGAAAGTACTTTCCCCGTGAGAGGAGGGAGGTTAAGGTAGAGGGGTTTATCACTCTCAAACAAGGAAATATGAGTTTTCAAGAATACTCTTTGAAGTTCCCAATGTTGTTGAAATAAGCTTCAACCCTTATGTCTAACCGTAGGGATGAGATGAGTATGTTTGTGATGGGTGTCTCCGATTTAGTAAGGGAAGAATGTCGTACGGTCATGCTACATGATTATATGACCTTATCTATACTCATGGTGTATGCTCAATCCATAGAAGAGTCCAAATATAAGAGGATGACTAGGAACTTAAAAAGGAGTAGTTCAAGTGTTCAAGATCAACACAAGTTTAAGAAGAGGGCTCAAACTCAAGAAGAACCTAGGAGTGTCAAGGTGATATTTGAGAGGAGGTGGTTCTCAAAATGAAAAGCATGCATGTGTTACTTGTGGAAAGAGGCAGTATGGAAAATGTCTAGCCGACACTAGTGGTTTCTTTGTTTGTGGTAAGGATGATCACAAGGTGAGAGATTGTCCTACTGTTGAGACCAGAGAAAGAGAGGCTAAGAAAGTTTATCCTAATGTTCCAAAGGATGATTCTGCAAATAAGAGATGTTTCTATGCACTCCGGACTAAGGGAGAAAAGCCGGATGAGGATGGTGAAGACGATGGTAAGTCATTGTATCTCTCTTTAGTGGTATGACTTCATTCTATGTGGGGGAGTATGGTGAGTGAAGGAGTTTTTATTGATTGTCTCATCTCTTTTATTCAACTCATGTTTGAGAGTAGAAAGTCATAGAAGTATTTGCATATGCATTGTCTTTAGGGGTCTTATTGTGATTGAATTTCATTGATTCCTTGCATTGTGCATTTTATGAAATTATGAGTATGTTGTATGATGTATTTATGTAGTACTACATTTCATATTAGCATGTTTCTACCATGAATTTCCTTAATGTAGAATTTTTTTATTTTTGAAGCATGTTCACTATAATTCACTCGCAGCTTAGTGTAAAACTTTTGCAAAATCGACTAATTCATTTTTTGGTCTAAAATTGCTGCAATTTATAGAACTGATTTATATGAGCATGATATTGAATATAAATTGAGTTTTTCTTCTATTTGGAATGAAGGATTTGAGTTTTATATCATGATGAGTTAACGAATTTATTTTAGTTTCTTGTTGTGTTATAATTCTCTTAATGTTGTGAAATTGATGTTTCTTCTAGATGTTTGTATTGTATAATTTGGTATGTGGTATTGTTATAATCTGCTAGTTGAATCTTTATTCTTCGATGAGTTCGGAGAGTGGAAAAGTTTTATTCGAGGACGAATGTTATCCAAGTGGGGGAGATTATAACACCTCCCAAATTACATAGGTGAAGCTACAGCCTAACATGGTTGTAATGATGATCTAAGATACTAAATTGGTGTAAAATGTGGTATTGAGGCAGCTTCTTGAGTTGTAGGTGATTTGGAAGTTAAATGTCAATGGACGTCCAAGACGTTCGCCGACTAAGTGACCTATGTGCCTCATATGTCTTTTATGTTTTTATGTGTTTATGTGTGATTAATAAAATTATAAGGTCCTTAAATGAGTTAGTATAATTTTTATATGCAGTGCGTCAAGTATCGTGAATTTTGGAGGTCAAACATCCAAGAATGTCCATGACGTTCGAAAGGTTTTCCTTGAAACGACCTTCTGTGTCTATGTACGTTTCGTGAAGTTTATGTGTTTTTTTGGGATGAAATTGATGTGAGAGTTACTAAACTCGTATATGAACATATTTTGTTTCGAAATGTATGGGTGAAAGTCTTCAAGGACCAAGTTAGGGTCCTTGAGGAAGGACCTTTTCTTTGAGCCAAGACTGCCCAAGAATCACGAATTGACGGACGCAGTAGACGGCTCGTGGGCCATTCGACGACCCAGTGATTGGTGTCATGGGTTAACACTTAGGTGTGGGAAAATTCAAGCCAAGGACCAGCCTCAGTCCCAAAACACGCACCAACAAAATGGTCCACTGGTTGAGGGACGGTCCTTGGTGGCCATCCGTCGATGGACTGTCTCCATTGTGCATTCATTGTTAAGTTAGGGGTGCATTGGTAAATTCATCCCACGTCCAAATAGGACAAAGGGCAGTTACTGAGGGGTCTTTTGGGAATTTAAAACATCTTTATAAGTCATTAACACTTAAAATATTTTATTCTTCAAAATCAAAACACAAATTCCCTTAGAAATTCTCTAAAACTTTATTTGAGCCAAAACTCAAGGAAGGATTTGAATTGGAGGCGTGAGTTGTTATTCATCATCAAATTGGTGGATTAGCTTTATTTAGGTATGGTTTGTTATCCTTGAAACTCTATTCACCAAGGAGCCCAAATTCAAAGAAGTTTTCTAATGTTTTCAAAGATGAATTGTCAATTTTATGATCTATCCATGGGTTCTTGCATTAAACCTTTTAAAGAATTGTAAATTGATTGAATTGTTTTTATTCTATGATTTTATCTAAATTAACCAATGAACCCACGTAATTGACGAACCCAAGTTTTTGTCTACTTTATGGGATAAGTTATTTGGACTTAATGCCTATGAATTCTAGTGTAGTTTTCTATGAGCTATTGACTGATGTAATAATTGTATTGAATTGATATCTAGGTTGTATTAGATTGATAAATCTATATTAAATTTAACTAGTTTCATTGAATATCATAGTTTATCTATTGAATCATTTGTTATGGTCATGGGTAATGGCCTTATGGTATTGAATTGGATGATTTAGACATGGATTTAAGTGGAGAGAATGGATTGGTGGTATGCTTCCCTAATTTTCTTTATTTTATGTTAATAAGACTTTAATTATGTTGTGATTGGTATGCTCCACATATGGTGGAGGTGCTATGTGCCTTACTTTCAATTGATGTGGCCTTGTCGGCGTTACTTTATGTACTATGATATTGATGGCCTTATCGGCAACTACTTGAAGTATTATGATGATTTGTGTAGTTGATTTATGTGAAGTAAGAGCATATCTATATACATGTGAAGAAATGTGAATGTATGTGTCCCTTCAATATATATTAGGAGATCATGTTAGACTATGAGTATGTGCTTCTATGTGTAGTCTTAGATGTTGATGCATCATTGTTCCTAATCGACTATATGAGTCTATGATGGTTATATTGATGATGTTATAGTGATGTATAGGATGACATAAAGATTATAAGGGTCATTACTAAGTGATTCAAACAATGATATGCTATATGAAAGGAAGTAAAGAATGTTGTGTCTTGTTTTGGTAGACTTTTGTCCCTTACTTGATACATATATGAATGATATCTAAACACGAGATTTCTTGACTAGGTATGCTTAGTGCACCCTTGTCATGCATGAATGAATAATATATGAGACCTTAAATGATATTAGGAAGGTCATGTACATGGAACCTTAAACCTACTTGTAAGGTTATAAATGTTGAAGTCGAGAGTCGTAGTGGTATCCTTCATGTAAAGGAATGGTGGACTTAGGGTTGATTGTCTGGAACGACATCATATCCACCTTTGGAAAGTCATAATGAGCTATTTATGTGGCCATTGTAAAGTAGCCCTAGTGAACCTCTTTTGTAGGGTTAATGAGATTGGGTTATGAACTAGATATGGAACCCATTTGCATAAACCTATAATGTCAATTCGTCTATAAGAACGAAGGCTTGAACCAAGTGTTTATTTCATGGGAAGTAGATTTACTTGAGAAGGAGACCAGAGTACAATGTAGCTCTACTTGATAATGAGACTAGAGTGCATAAAAGCCCTTCATATTGCTTAGCAATGTGCCTACATGGGATGTGCACTAATTCTACCCTTGAGAAGTAGAACACCCTCCTCGGTGTAGGTTAGAACTCCGGATTCCATGTCTAGCTATCATGGTCTAAGTTAGTTATTGCTTATTCTCATCATATGGGATAGCTACTAGCACTAAATAAGTTCTATGAAGTTTAGGTGGTGGTACGGGACGCTATCTATACATTGCACAATAGGCTTTGAAGATGTTAGTTAGAGTACCTAGGTCTTCTCCAAGACCATTACTTGAAAGTACTTATGTGATGAATGAGTCATAAATGAACTAATGAACATAATGAATTATATTCAGAAAGAATGTTAAATACATTATAACGTATCTAGAGAAGTTATGGTTTGTCTAGTTAAGGTGTTAAGGGGGCTTGGGAATGGTCACTTCATATTACCTAGATAATTCTTAAGAATGACTCTAGTTAGGGAAGATTGTTTATTATGTGGATATAATCTAAGCCTTAGGTAGTCTTAAGGATTAGTTAGGTAATCTTGAAGAGGTCAATCATGGATGTTATCTTTTTTATTTACTTAAGTAAGTCTTTTGATAGACCTTACAAGGATAATGTCATATTGTCTATGTGTGGATGCATTAACTGAGAATGATTCTATCTTAGGTATTCTATTAGATTTATTGAGTGTGTGTGTAAGGGATTCTATGGGCGGTCACTTCACAACTCACTCCAGAGAGAGTTAGAATCACCTTTGGTATGAGGATCTCATGTTCATGTGTATGATGTTTTGCAATTGTGTTTATCTCATCATAGGTGGTCTTAATGATCATTTAGGTGTGCTCCGAGAGGGTGTAGGGGCGGTCTCTCTTTGTATTATTTAAGTGAGTGTTAGGATAGCTTTTAGTAAGAGGATTGCATGCTAGAAGGTGTGTAAGGAGAAGTTGAGAAGTTCATTGTAACCTTCACTGTAACAGTGAATTGAGTTACTCTAAAGTGACATGGTTTCATTGTAATGTTGCTAAAAATGTATTAAATTGCTTAAATATAATATTATGTGTTTCTCTATTAAATTTTATTCTTAGGATTAATATTATGTGTTTCTCTATTAAATTTTATTCTTAGGATTATTATATTATGTCTCAATAAAAATATTCATATTTCTAACAAATCTCCGTTTTCATGACTTTATGCATTATGTCATACTTACTGCATGTGTTTGTACTATTTCCATGCTTTTATATATATATATAGTTGTTGATAGGTGAGGAGCATTTGAGAAGCAAGACTGTGATTATAGAATCATTTAAGTGAACATGAAGTATGTCCTCATTTGACAAGAGGACATATATGTCTTTTATGTCTCTTATTGAAGTATTGCAGTGGACATAGTAGTACTATATTCCTATTATTTGGGCCGGGTCACAAAGTATTCTTGTGTCTAGGATTTGATGAAATGAGACTTAGTATTTCCTATGAGTTTTATATGAAAGTGTTTTTAAAGAATTATAGAATGTTTATGAAAATTTTTAACTCCGTACTACTTTTCATATGTTTAGATGCAATGAATGATATGAAAGGGCTAGTATAAGATCTCTCCGAGCGGCAAGTAAGTCGGTTTCATTCCGAGAATGCCATATCTTCTAGGGTGCATTTTCGGGATGTGACATGGGTAGGTTTGCTGGAACGACATGAAACCATCTCAAAGGAATTAATAAGAGATATGGTAATAGTCCTTGTCTAGATGCCCTAGTGGACCCATCATTAGAAGAAGAAGTATTATGAGTTGGTAGGGCATAGTGACTGTAACTTCTCTATTTCACCTAGTGAATGATTTACTCGATGAGAACAAAGGAAATCACCAATTGAATATGGTTGTGGTAATATATCTACTTTAGATGATACTAAATTACAAACAAAGCCCTTGATATTCCTTAACCATGTCCCAACATTGACTGATTACTAGTTCTACCTTTGGCAAGTAGAACACCCTACATGGTGTGGGGTCATATGACACCGGATTCCATGCCTAGCTACTGTGGTGTATGTAGATTATTGCCTATACTCATCATGTGGGATGTACAGTCTAATTATTGGATAGGTTCTATAACGTGTGGATAGTGGAATTAAAGTCTATCTACACATTGCACGAGTAGGTTTTGAAGATGCTAGGTGAGTTCCCTATGTACTCCAAGACTATTATGTAATGTCCTATATAGTAAAGCATGTTAAATTTAAAGGTTCTTACCTACGGTAGCTTTGAGGATCACTTAGGTTTGCTTGATGAGGGTGTATGGGCGGACTCTTCATGTCTTACTCAAGTGAGTCTTAGAGTGACTTTGAGTAGAGGATCTAAGGTGATGAAAAGGTTACTTGTTGTATATGGAATATGCCTTGTATGTTATTGTATACTTATACTATGTCTTTTAAAATCATATGATGAAGGTTTCAATCAAAATAGCATGAAAAGTATATCTTAAAGCAAATGTAAATTTTTGCATGGTTATCGTGCATGTTAACCATAGTTAGTGCATTAAATATGCTAATTCCATATGTTTCTCTATTTCTAGAAGTGTTTGTGGCAAGTGAGGATTTTATTAGAAGTCTAAGCTTGGAAACTATCACTCTCTCAACATTGGTATGTTCTCATATGTTCGAGGACATGACTTATGTTTCATTTTCTTTTCTAAAAAGACTTTGTAGTAGACTATATTTTCTTTTTAGATTTATGTAAGGGTTGTGACCTTATGATATTTTAAGTGTCTACTATGGATATGACGAGACTTAGTTCTTTCTTATATTTCTATAAAATGAGGTTGACTATTGTCATGAAAAGTTTTAATTCCGCACTACTTTTCATATATATATATGTGATGAATGATATCTAATGGCTTGTATAAGACCTATATGCCATGTAAATTGTAGGTTATACCCTTGGGTTGTTACAAACATTGTATAAGAGTATAAGGTTATGAAGTAGTCTATGGATCAAAGTCTCAAAAAAGCCAAGTCGAGTAGAGTCCTATTCATCGGTGGTAAGTTGTAACACATCTATGAGTGAGAGGTTATAGGACAATATAAGTGTAACTTTCTTCATTTATATTGTGTCATGCCATAGAGTTGATTTTATAAGTGTCTTTTCCTAATCTCTTCTTTTATGTTTATAGGATATGAATACATGAAGGACGCCCGCATGAAGACTGATGAGGAAGTGGTAAATGAGGGCGTTGCTCCACAAGGTTAACAACTCCCACAAGTGTTCATGTTTCTCAAGGTGAAAAAGTCCCTATAGCTAATAAAGGGAATGATGTTCCAATGGTTATCCCGTATATGACTAATTAGGAAAATATAGGAGATCTTTTTACCCTAGTCCGAGCCTTGAAGGCTCAAGCGAATCGAGATGTAGGTCCTAGGATGTATTCTCTTGAGAGTACCATGACCTCTAGGTTGAGAGACTTTGTGAGGATTAATCCTCCTACCTTTCTTGGCTCTAAGGCGAGAGAGGATTTTCATGAACTAAGAGCGCACCCTAAAATATATGACATCCCCTCGAAACGTGGCACGACGTATTTGACCTTTCGGAGGTCTTGTACAATCCCTTTGATATCATCTATTGCATACATGTATGAAAAGTAGTGCGGAAGTAAAAATTTTCACACGAAATAATAATATTTCAAAATATCCCTTTTATAGAAAATCATAAGGAAAGGCTTATTCTCAATGTTCCCATCTTAGACACATGAATATCTTGGGACAAGGCCCATACATAAACATATTGAAATATCTAGGTCCATTACAAAGACTCAAATAAAGAAAATTAAGCATAGTAATGTCCTCGGATCAATTGAGGAGATACCCCAACATTACTTTTGAATGAATACAAATCAAAGTTTCCACTTCAAATACTCCTCTCAAATGCCACCTTCACCTTTCGACATAGACATAATAAATGGAATTAGTTCATTAGAATGCACTAAGTATGATGTGAGACATCAAATCAGCATAAAAAGACATTTGTATAAAACATGCTCTTTTTGAGTAAAACTTCATAAGATAAGTATAAGAGTCACAAGAAAACATAAACACATATAGTCACATTCCACAATATAGCATCAAGATCACTTCAAATCACATAACATGAGACCCTCTTACCAAAGGTTAGTCTAAGGCTCACTTGAGTTTGTTATGAAGCGATCGCCCATACAACCCCTTCACACACCCTAAAGTGATCTTTTAGACTACCTAAGATAAGATTATTCCCATTACATCAATTTAACTCCCTACCTAGAATAACTCCAAGACTGACCTAAGTAAGACATGAAGAGACCGCCAGCCCATACACCCTCTCCAAACCTACCAAAGCAATCCTCAAAGCTACTAATAGATAAGTAAATTTTCATTAACATACATTTGATCTTGTATGAGTTTCTAATCTGTCACATGAATTTAATCCAAAACGAGCACGTAAAATTCGATGAAACAAGCTTAGATACAAAAGGTCATTTCAAGGCAACACTTTCAAACATCATGGACGTTTTACCTCGATTCTCCAGAAACTCAACACACTTACTATATTACTATAATAAAATATTTAAGGACCTTGTAACCTAATGAATCACACATAAACGCATAGAACCACACATGAGGCACATAGGTGACTTAGTCGTCGAACGTCTTGGTCGTAGAACGTCTTGGTCGTCCCTTGACGTTTGACTTCCAATGCACCTAAACTCTATGATACTGCCTCACTACTATATAATATACCTATTTAGGATCATGTACCATCAATACAAACATGTTAGGATCTAGTTCACCTACGTCATTTTCGGGATCTTACAAAGGATACCATTACGACTTTCAACTTCTAGGATATCATACTCTCTTTTCTAGCAGGTTCCACATAAATGACCCTATTTACAATATTCAAGATCATGTCCCAATCATACATATTTATTCATGAGAAATGTACATTAGCCTACTAAGACAAGAATCATATTCATATTCTTCATGTGTCAAGTAAAGGACATAGGTCTACCAAAAAAGACACAACTCATTATCATCTCATCACATGTACAATATCATTAAAGTAGCATATAGGGTAAACCAAGCATACTACAAGTAACCCTACACACTCCGATAGAATAAACTACGTAACTCATCATAAGGTTCATATAGTCAACTAGGAAGATACACACTCCAACATCAAGTATACACACATAAGGAATCACTATATCCTATCATGATAACATATAATTACTTAGAAGAACACATGTTTTGACTTCACATATACTGATATATCATATAAACCTTCACAATAATCATATATTCATGTTTTAACATGATAGAATCATAATTCATAAATTGATTCAAAAGGCCACATTATTCACAATTATATCACCTAAGCACCTGCACAATAAGTGCACCACAATAATCATCACAATTCAATACCTATACTACATAATATAAAAAAATCTAGGTCAACAAACCACCATTCCGATGTAAACAAATACAATTTATGGCTAATTAAGTCCACAAAGGTGTCACATTCGGGAGCACCCCAAAGACGTAATTGGCGTCGTAGTTCTCAAAGAGGACTAAAAGTAGCCTCTTAGAATTCGTCATTACACATCATAGGTTAAAAGGTGCAGAAAATTAAAACTTTTCATGTACATCTACTTCATGAGGTTTACTTACATATCTCTATTATAAAAAATATATACATATGGAGTTTACCTAGACTCCTCACATAGGAAGCTTACATAGGCTTCTACTTTTATGTCACATATACAATATACAGAATATGAAGACTAATACATATGTCTCATATAAAACCATCTATGTTGGATTAGAACAATTGGTGCATAGACCATACACAAATGTATAATTACAACTTAGGGATTACAACAATGTCTTGAACAATTAGAGTGAAACCAATGTCATTAGACTATATCAAGTCACATAGGTAGAATGAGAAAAGGCACCATCCTCAGATTTTGAGGACATACCCACACATGGAGAAATGACCCAAGCCTTTCTTTCAAATTAGTCAGGAACCCTTCAAAGATTGGAACCTAAAAATGTTTGGGAAAAGGGAGAAATAGGGCTTAGCAAATCACTTGTACTAAATATAGAAACATATGCACACACCATATAGAAATCATTCTAAAAAGGGACATTTGATAAAATCATGCCTAGTTACTTTGAAAGCATAACGCACAACCCAAGAACACATATGAAGAATAACCACATATTCATTAAGAAAAAACCATATTTCACACAAGACCAACATACTCAAGTTAAGTCAAGTCAACATGTATATAACATAGTAGAATTCATAATCAATGCAACTCTAATATCATGTCATAACCACAAAGCATGTTCATGAGTCCATAACGATACAACATAAGTAAAGCCCTTACCCATAATCCATTACCTAGACTAATAGTGCAATGGTTAAGTGAAGTCCCATAACTTCACTCGACCAAGCAAAATAACCAAAGGATTATGAATAATGTTTAGCTCTATATAACATAGTCCCATCAATATTCATCATCACATTTAGGAAGATAAACCATTAATAACAAAGAACCAACATAAACATATCATTTATTTCATAATGAACACAAGAACATAAGAATCACTTTCTAGGATTTCCCTCAAGGCCAACTAGTACAATGTATTGGTAGAGTATAATACCCCTACCTAATCTAAGTCAAACCCATTAAGTCCTCCTTGTTAGAATTCACTTGATTAATTCATTTTACTTTTGGCAACATCTTGCCTTAACCGACATAGACCACATGAGCAAATGTGGAATCTGGTGTAATGGAACCCTACACCTAATGAAGGTGGACTATTTGCCAATTTAGTACCAATACATAAACATAGAATCTAGATGGATCCACTAGCTAGTAATCATATGAGTGAAACATAGTTCAAGAACTAGGCGATGTGTTTGGGACCCTTTTTATGCAACATGCATTATAATCTCCAATATGATGAGTACAATAGTGAACCTACCTTCCCTACTTGGTAAGGTACAATCCTCCTACTAGTTCACTCGGTTCTATGCTAGAGTCCCTATTGGAATCTCTTTCATCAACAATCATAACATAGTTTGCGCCATAGGAGAACATCTCCTTGTATAGTAATTGTTATTATCTTAATAGGAGTTGCATGAGAACAACTTTCCATACAACCCTCACATGTGAGATTAGCACATTTACATCATCATATCATAATAAGTCACATAGCTACTTCATAACCTTCTTTATATTACTACATCATAAGCATAATCTCACCATCACTTATTCAAGACATGTCAATTTTATCATCATACGTCACCTACTCAATATAATCAGAAGATATACTTTCAATTGAACTTCATCACAAAGAACAAACCATCATTATTGATGTAGAGGTTTAGGATAACAATGACATACCAAATCTCCTTACAAAGTCATCACCCATTGTCTTTCCATCAACCAACAAATTTCATCCAATAATAGGTGTAATAACATAAATAAATAGTAACTAACACAAAAAACAATTCAATTACTTCATTACAAGATAATTCAACACTAGTTCATAACCTAAGGTTAGGTAATTAGGGTAAATTAATGATCTATTCCTTAGGCTAGGTTAACTCATCAAGAACTAGCATAATTGAATCATAATACAACATAATATAATAATAATAATCAAAATAAACCATAGAAAATACAATTTAGTATATAAAATTCGTATAAGAAAGAAATCCATATGAAATCATCTTTTTGAAAACTAATTTTGGAAGTGCCCTTTGGGAAAACGAATCCCAAAGGTAAAGATTTCCCATACATTGGTACTTTTTGAAGATAAGTGGAGGGAAATTGACTTCTTGCTTCCTAAAGTAACTTTACCTAGTTCTCCAATGGAGTTATTCTTTTTGGGCGAGAAAAAGAAGATAGAAGGAAGAGCAATTTGTATATAGGAATTTGGAGGTGTTAAGTTGGGTTATTCTTAGGGTAGTTTATATAATAACTTAACTAACTTAATTAACCACCCCTAATCCACAATTAACCTCCTAAATAAACTATCTAATTAAATGAACTCATTCAAATTCACTAGAGAATTGCAGGACTGACCTAGAGACCACAACCTGCTGTCTGTAGGTCAGTCGACCGGCGTTGGGACCAACCGTCCTGCAGGTTTGTTAATGAGTTCAAAGACCTGTCCATTATGACATTTGTCAAAAATTTCAGAGTGGCCAACAACGTAGTCATTGACTTACCTCGTCTCACCTACGCCCCTTCCATGGCAAGCGTAGGTTGACACTGCCTGCACTGCCCCATTTGACAGTTTTGGGTCAAAATGAAAGGGTCCTCCTCAAGGACCCTTAGGGTGGTCCTTGATGATTTGTACCCGTACGTTTGGACCCTAAGCCTGCTCTAATATGTGTCAGACAACTTTCTATTAAATATCATATTTCCGACACTTAAAATCATGTGAAATAGACTAAGGCGCACTAGCACCTCTTGCACTAATCTCCGGACGTCATGGAAGTTCCTTGACATTTAAACTCTAAAAGTTTCTAAATGAACTCTATACTTTATTATTGACCTTAATACAATGTTTAAAACTTTAGATACTCTTGTGAGGCTCTACACTAGGTCTTAAATTTTTGGAATGTTACAAAAGGCTGTTACCAATAGCCATGATCACCAATTCAACACATTAATCATAATATACAATGATTCTACAAGAACCAATATGTAACTCAAATTAATATAGACTATATACAATTATAAAATAATTCATAGATATATCTATAGCCTAATAGAATCTAGATGACAAATCAATACAATTGAGGCATGGTCAAATTACCCATAATATAGTTAACATAAAGGAAATCATGATTTGCATGAGTTCCTGGAGTTTTTGTTCTAAAATCATCACATTAACATCAATTTTATAACAATTTATTTATTTAAACCTTTTATGCAAGAACCCATGGCTAGATAATAAAAAAATGAGAATTCATGTTTTTGATCATCTATGAAAATCATTGAGATTGACTCCTTGAAGAAAAAGGATTCAAGGATGAAACACCATTACTTAATTGTGAAGAAAACTCCACTAAATTGATGGAGAAAAACTTGGAAAATCATTCTTCTTCGTTGGAGCTTCAAATCATTATCAATGGAGGTATTTGGAGAAAAGAGATGGAGAGGTTTTGTATTCGACATGAGGATTTTGATTTGAATGGTGAATTAGGGTTTAAAAAGAATCAATAACCACCCATAATAAGTCCTAAAAATACCCGAAATACCCCTGCACTTATAGGACCTTTTAATAAGTCAAACTAAACTTAAATTTTTGGAACTTTTGTTGGGAAACAAGTCCGCGATGTGGAGCTGCTCCCATATGATCATTGAAAAAAATTTATGAAACAATATTGTCCGCGTTGTGTACATGACGCAGACCAAATTATGTCCCTCCTCAAACCAAGTTCGTAATGCGGATTGCTTCCCTCTAAGAACAAAAGTTGCTGCCTTGAGCATCTTGCTAGCTCAAGGTTTGGTCCTCCTCAAGGACCCCTATGGAGGTCCTTGGGAAGTCGTGCGTGGACGTTTCCAACTAAAATGAACTCATATATATGTTAGGAACATCTTCTATCATGTGTTGTTAGAATACAAAAAACACATAAAACATGCGAAGACACGCTCGAACACACAATCATGTCTCAAGGGTAATCATTCGAACGACATCGTTTTTCTTGGACGTTTGACCTCCAAACATCACAGAAATTTAAAAATTTCCTCAAAACACTATTATAGACCATTTGAAGACTTCATAACCTCATTGCACACATGTTACGATCTAGATTCACCTATGTCGTTTTAGAGGTGTTACATTCTCCCCCACTTGGAGAACATTCGTCCTCGACTGACACTTCCTTCATTTTAGGCACTTTCAAGAGATAAGAGACTCAAGTATAGCAGAACATAACCATAGAATACGATATACAATACATATATATAGAAGAAACACCAATTTCACAAAAAAAAGATATTCAAAATATATCAAGAAGATTGAAACTACTTCTACAACTCATCATACAATAACACTCACATCATTCATTTCAAATAGGAGGAACTCCTTCTCCACACATTATCATGTTCATATACATCAATTCTCTACACGTTATAATCATTTCTCATAGAAGTACAATTTTTAGCCAATTTTTCAATTTCTTTAAAGTGAACACCAATTTCCTTACAGTGAAACATGCTCATTTATTCAAAAATACAACTGTTAAGCAATTTATGATTGAAGCATTACAATATGAGAGACAATATCATATAAACTTGTTTTACAACATAAACATAACTTCATGAAATGGAAAATGCATGGATATCAATAAAATTCAATTTCTACTAGACTCGTACACAAAATGCAACATGCACATGCTACTATGACATTCTATCTCCCAAGGTTTAATTGATTTGAAAGGAAGAGACAACAAATCAAAACTCCACTACCCACCATACTCCCCCACCTAGAAGGAACCCATTACCACAGAAAAGAGAAAACTATAACTTACCGGCATCATCACCCGAATTGTCTCTCTTAGATTGAAGAATATAAAAGTGATTCCTCTTTGGAGCATCACCTTCTCGAAGGTTAGGATGACCTTGCTTAGATTCTCTTTCTCTAGCTGCAATAGTAGGACAATCCCTCACCTTGTGACCATACTTACCACAACTAAAGCAACCTCCGGTACAGGGTAGACTTTTCCCAAAGTGCTTCTTCCCACAAGTAGCACAAGTAGGCTTAAAACGTTTAGATCCACTACAACCTTCAAGCTTGACCGTAGGAGAACTAGATCCATCTTGATTTGGAGCCCTTTTCTTAAACCTTTGTTGGCTTTGCTCATCCCCTCTCCCCTCTTCAAATATCTTGAGATCCTACTAATCTTGGACTCCTAAGTAGATTGTTCAGACGCCATAAGTCTAGACATGTTGATGTCATTGTGGAGCATGGACGTACGACACTCTTTTTTAACAAGGTCGGTAACACTATTCATAAACCTACTCATCTAATCCCTAGGGTTAGAAACAAAAGGAGCATACCTAGACAATAAGGTATCACACTCATGTTACCTTGCCTAAATTTAATAAACTCCCTTACCTTTACTTCTCTCTTCTCACGGGGAAGTTCTTTCCTAAGAAGTCTTCCTTAAACTTTTCTCATTCTATGGACCCAATTCAACCGTCCTATTGTCTTTCCATTGTGTGTACCACACTTGAGCAACTTACCTCAATTGGTATGAATCCAACTCCGCCTTCTCCCTTGAAATGACCCTCATAGCACTCAACACCTTATATACACCATCAAGAAACTGTTGGGGATCTTCTACCACCTAAGAGCCAAGAAATAGAGGAGGATTAATTCTCACAATATCCCTTAATCTAGAGGTCATGGTACTCTCCATATCATTCACCCTAGTCTCAACACCCCTATTCACATTAGTTGTCATGGATCGGTCTAAAGATAGTAGAGCCTCTCTAAGCTCCCCATTAGTCATGTCAAGAGGAACCACAAGAACCTGATTACCTTCACCTCCAATTCGGACTTAATCACCTTGTCGAGGAACTTGGACACCTTGGGGATCTTGAACTCCCTACAGTTCTAATCCACCTTTAGGAATACCCTCTTTCGCTCCTTCCTTTTCAAACCTTCTACTGGTCATTCTTCTTGTAGTCTTCTCCAAAAAAAAGCGAATATATTAGGAATAGACAATTATAACCTCAACTCGGTTGGCACAACACTAGAGTGGTGAAGATAGTGCAACTCTATCGTTCTCTAGCCTCCCGCTCATAAATGAGTCGCGACTCACACATATAAACAAGACTCTACTAGATGTGGCTTTAATGAGACGTTGGATTACTAAAGACTACTTCATAGAAAATGCTATAATACCAAGCTTGTAACGACCCGAGAGAGCACCCTAGAAGATATGGCATTCCCTTGAATCATGGCACGGTGTACTTGACTTGTCGGAGGTCTTGTACGAGCCCTTTTACATCAATTATTGCATACATGTGTGAAAAGTAGCTCTTAAGTAAAACTTTTCACATGAAATAATAATACTTCAAAATATCCCTTTTATAGAAAATCATAAGGAAAGGCTAAGTTTCAAATTTTCAATCTTAGACACACGAATATCTTGGGACAAGGCCCATTCATAAACATATCAAAATATGTAGGTATATTACAAGGCCTTTACGAAGGAGAACTAAAC
The DNA here is from genome assembly GCF_001406875.1 of Solanum pennellii. Taxonomy (NCBI): domain Eukaryota; kingdom Viridiplantae; phylum Streptophyta; class Magnoliopsida; order Solanales; family Solanaceae; genus Solanum; species Solanum pennellii. The sequence continues at coordinate 23,875,787 of NC_028648.1, read as the reverse complement.
ATAGTAATGTCCTCGTATCTATTGAGGACATACCCCCACTTTGCTTGAATTAATACTAATACAAGCTTCCACTTCAAAGACACCTCTCAAATGCCACCTACACCTTTAGAGATAGACAAAATGTATGGAATTAGTACATTAGAGTGCACTAAGTATGGTGTAATGCATTGTATCATGATAAAAGGATATTTGTATAAACTTGCTCTTTTAGAGTAAAACTTCATAAGATAATCATAAGATTCACTAACAATACAACATAAACACATGTAGTCACATTATACAATATAGCCTCAAGATCACTTCAAATCTCATAACATGAGACCATACTGCCAAAAGATATTCTAAGGTCACTTGAGTGAGTTATTAAGCGATCACCCATACAACCCCTTCACACAAATAAATTTTATCCTCTAGACCACCTAAGATAAGATTATTCCCATTACATCAATTTAGCTCCATACCTAGAATTACTCAAAGAATCACTTAAGTAAGACGAAATGACCGCCCATACACCCTCTCAAAGCCTACCTATGAAATCCTCCAAGCCACTTCTGATTAATGACTTTTCATTAACACACATATAACTTAACATCTTGAAAGTCTACTTGTGAAATGTCTACATAGCGTCCCATTCCAGTACCTAAACATCATAGGACTCATCCAACATTAGTATGTATCTCACCTGATGTGAATAGGCAAAAACTGACATCGCCCATACTAGCTAATCATGGAATACAATGTCAAACCCTACTATGATTGGTTTTAGACTTGCCAAGGGTACAACTAGGACACATCTCATGTAGGCACATGGTGAAGGAATATCAAGGGTTTCTTTGTACTCTAGTCTCATCTAAACTAGATCCACCCCCCAAGTATACTCACTCGGTGCTAGCCTTTGTTCTCATAAGGTAATTCAATATAGAAGCATATGAAGAGGTATCATATCTTAGTCAAAACAAAATTTATCATACACCTTACCAAAGAGGGTCCACTAGGTATTCCTTACAATGGTATCTAGGATATTTCAATGACTTCCATAAAGATGATCTCATGTCGCTCCAGCCAATCAATCCCTAAGTCCTTCATTTACCCAAGAAGGATACCATTGGGATTTCAAATTCAAGGATATCAAAAATCCTTTGTAGAAGGTTCTACGTAAATGACCTTCTTAACTATATTAAGATCATGTTCCAATCATACATATTCAGTCATGAAAAGGTGCTTTAGTCTGCTATGTCAAGAGTCATACTCATATTTTTCATGTATCAAGTAAGGGACAAAAGTCTACTAAAACAAGACACACTATATTATCATCTTCTAACATGAACAATATCATTCAAGAAGATTATAGGGTCAACTAAGCATAATAATGTCACCCTACACACATTGATAAAATCAACAACGTAACTCATGATGAGGTTCATATAGTCAACAAGGAAGATTCACACTCCAACATCAAGTATACACATATAAGACATCAATAGAGCCTATCATAATCACATATAATAACTTGGAAGAACACATGATTTATCTTCACACATACTCATAAATCATATAGACCTTAACAATAATCACATATTTATTTTCTAACATGATAACATCATAATTAATAAAGTAATGCAGGCAAGGCCACATTATTCACAATTATATCACATAAGCACCACAACTATAAGTGGACCATACAAATCATCAAAATTCAATACCTATACTACATAATATATAAGAAGTTAGGTAATCATACCAGTATTTCAATGTCCACAACTTGAATCCATAGCTAATTCAACCAATTCAATTAACAAAGGCTCTTACGAATAGTCATTATCACCAATTTAACCCAATAATCACAATATACAATGATCTAGCAAGACCCAATATGAAAAACATCTAATTAATAATGACTATATACATTTCTAACATAATTCAGATATATTTCAGAATCCCAATAGAATCTACACGAGAAATCAATACTATTGAGGCATGATTAAATCACTCATAATATAGTAAAACTAAGGACATCATGATTTGAATGAGTTCACGGAGTTTTTGTTTAAAAATCATCAAATTAACATCAAGTCAATCATCATTCATTGATTTAAAAAGTTTCATGCAAGAACCCATGGCTAGATAAAAAAAAAATAGGAGAATTCATGTTTTTTATCATCTTTGAAAGTCATTGAAATTGACTCCTTGAAGAAAGAGGGTTAAAGGATAAAACACCATACCTTAATTGTGAAGAAAAATCCATTCAATTGATGGAGAAAACATGGAAAATTAGTCTTTTTTCATGGAGCTTCAAATTTTCATCAATGGAGGTTTTTGGAGATAAGTGATGGAGAGGTTTTATTTTGGACTTGAGGGTTATGATTTGAATGGTTAATTGGGGTTTACAAAGGCTCAATAAATGCCTATAACAATTCCCAAAAATACCAAAAAGACCCCTTCACTTATAGGACATAAACTAAGTCAAACTCAACTTAAATTTTAGGAACATTCATCGGGATCAAGTCCATGACGCGGAGCTTCTCGCACATGATTTTTAAAACTAATTTCTGAAAGAGTGAATTCTTCCTTGTGTCCGCGACGCAGACAAAATTTTGGGTCTCCTTGAACCAAGTCCGCTACGCGGATGAGTTCCCACTAAGAATAAAAGTTGCTTCCTTGGCCAGCTTGCTAGCCAAAGGTTTGGTCCTCATCAAGGATCCCTATAGCAATCTTTGGGGAGTCGTGCCTGGACGTTTCCAACTCAATTACAGTAATGTAGATGTTAGGAACCTATCCAATAATTTTTTTCTTCAAACAGCACATAAAACATGAAAAGACACACTCGAACATACAAGCACATCTAAAGGCTAATCTTTCAATCGACATTGACGTTCTTGGACGTTATAACTCCAAACATCACCAAACATTAAACACAGCCTCAAAACACTATTATAGACCATTTTAGGACTTCATAACCTCATGTAACACATGTTAAAAAGTATCCCCATGGGTTTCTAGATGGTGTATATAGTTTTTATTCTATATAGGGACTTCTAGGTAGATAGAGGAGTTAGCTTCATACCAATTAAAAGATTTTTGTTAAGTGTTGTATTATCAGACCCCAAAATGAGTTAGTGTGTATAGAGCCTCACATGTTCATATAAGCTTGGAAATATGTTTAATATGTGTGTGATAGCATGCATGAATGATGGGAGTCATTCGGAAGTCAAACATCTAAGAATATCCAAGACGTTCAAAAGTTAGCCCTTGAGACGTGCATGCGTGACTTTAGTGTGCCTAGCATGTTTGGATGTGTTTGGAGTGTTGTTTGATGTTCAAAATAATGCGGAAGGTACTTGACATTTAAAGGTGTATATTTACATTTTAAATGTACGAGTGCGACTCCCCAAGGTCCCCGCAGGAGTCGTTCAAGGAGGGCCCAAATACTGTCATGACACTGCCTTGGCAAAGTCAACTGACGAACCCAAATCAACGCCTCGTGCTTGGGGTGACGCCCGTCGATGGGGGCCATACATAAACACTTAATGGTGTGATCAGGATCACCCAAGAAGCATCCTAAGTCACCATCGACTATGCACCAAGATGTTCTATCACTCCTTCGATGCCCCACCGATTGGCGCCCATACGTGTTGTCTACAAATTGCAGCATGCACCCTGCCATTCAAGGGGTGAATTGGGAAATTAATCCCACGTCCCAAAATGAACCTAGACGGCTAATTCATTTATTATGGGGTATATTAAGTTGATTTATAAACATGAAATATCCATTCCCAAATTAATTCTTCAAATTAGACTTTTCCCTCTCAAAAAGAAATATTTGTAGAAAGCTCCATTGGAGATGGAGCTCAAGAAAAACTTGGAGCTTGGATTCTCATGGATTATTCATCATGTTTTCGTGGTTATATCCTACATTAATATATGGTTATCCTTCATATTTAGATATCCATTCATCTAGAGAGCTCCTCAAAAACTTTTCAAAGAGAAATTGTGATCAAATTCGTTATCTTTCAAACTAACAATGGGTTCTTTCTCAAAACGTTTTCAAAAGAATGATTATGATAATTTTATGATTAGATACTGTTTTTCATGTTTAATTAAATCAAACTTAATAATGAACCCATGCTCCCTTTAAACTCCTTATTTCGCCTATGTATTGGTTATTATGATATATATGTTAGGAGGAGGATTATAATGTGATTCAATTATGTTAAATTGATGATTATTTACTGCCTATGATGTGATTTGATGATTAATTATGTGTTTTGGATCCAATGTTGATTGAAGCTTGAAGATTTTTTAAGTATTAGCCTATATTACTCTGTCTTCTATATGTTGCTTATGTAGTTTCAATATGATATTGATTCTATGGCTAACGGAACTAAGATTTTGTTGTTTATGATCTCTTTGGCTAATAACTCATATTGATATTATTGAATAATTGTATGTATTTATAATTGATGATCAAGTATGGGACATCGGTAAGTGATCTATACCTCTTTACTCTCTATTGAATTGGTGATGTAGTGTACATTATAGTATCATGATCTTGTTGTTGTTATGCATGATATCGTCAGTTTTAGCGTACATTTATCTACATCCCTATATGTGAATTGTTTATGAAAAAGGAGTTTTGATCAATGATGATCAAAGGTTGAGAAATTGGTGAGATTGCCTATCTTCTTTATTTCCTTATATTATGGTTAGTAGAATTTGCTTTGTATGGCATTGTGTGGTATGGTCCACTTATGTTGGTTGTGTTTACTTTATTGACATTCTATATGTGATTTGATCATGGCCTTGAAGGCAATTGTATTATGAATGGGTGGTGGTGATGATCACCCAATGTGATGTCTAATGCCTAGTTTCCTTTCTAGTTGATGGCCTAGGGTGTATTACCAATATTTTGAGTATATGGGTGTCTATTTAGGTATGGTCTGTATGCTACCAATTATGAAGTATAAATAATGAATGACCCCTTACCTACATACCCCTACATGAATGTGTGATTAATTGTGGTTAGGAGTCTTCAATGCAAGTGTTGAAGTTATATTGTCTCCTATGCTATTGTGTATTGTGTGGTCTATGCTTGAATGTGCATTGTGGTCCTAAGAGGGTGGCTTCCTCTGTGTTGTTTATAGCCATTATGTGATTATGTTGACCAAAGTATACACACTCACACTACGTTTATCCTTAAAATATAGTATAGGTTCATGACCTTAGCCAAAGGGAATTCTTATATGCACTAATGTCTACTACTATGCATGTTAAGTATATGTCTATGAAGTATGTTATGTATCCCTTAACGTGGATTACTTGATTGGTGTACTAGTATGGGCAAGGGTATGGGACCACGTCTATGCATTTCACATGTGGTCCTTGATAGGATAGGTCCTAGGTTTGTGATTTAGTTACATCAATATGAATGCAGGATTATGTTATGAACATGTATTATATGCTATGATGTTAAGTGTATGATATGATGAAGTATGAATGTGCATATCGTCTAAATGTGTCTATCTTAAAGGATCTCTCATATAGTTACACCTACACACTTATTCATGAATGAAAAGAAGTATGAATATATGTGGTCTAAAGGTGTTAAGTGAAAGGGTTTCTCACATCTATGTACACACATGTATAATTATATAATCAATGAAGGGGACTTACATGTGTTCTCATGTGTACCCTAAACTAGATAGTGTGTGAATATGGTATGTCCATGTTAAGGGTTTCTCACATGATTTAGGTTGATGAACACTCATCTATGACCTATGAGCTAAGCATATGAGGATTCAATCTCCAAAACCTATATTTTATAGAGTAAAGATAATAATGACTTCTCAATCAAGGGAACTTATCTTAGAACCGAGTGAACACAAATGAGGGGTGCCCCTTCTGAACGTTTGAAGGCTTGTTCACCATAGTTCTCACGAGGTGGATAACTACAATGCCTCAATAGGAATAAGAGGGTTTCCACATATACCTCCAAGTTCAAAAAAACTATGCTTGCCCCATAGGATCTAGCAAGTGATTTAACTTCGTATGCTAGCATGTGTTAATGTTCTACCTTTGCTTGGTAGAGCACCTTCAATTGGTGTAAGTCTCTATAACACAAAATTCATGTTTAGAACCTATGGTATTAATGTCATTTAAATCTATTGTTTCCCTAACGTAAAATAGACAATGGAAGTAAATTAAGGACCCTAACTAGGATAACCTAAGGGAAGTTGCTTAGTGTAGGTGGTGGTATCAGCCTTCACCTATGCATTGCACAAATACCTCTTTAAAGGAGTTCTAGAAAGGTGTTCTAATGTATATGACTATGTTTGTGTTCCTTATGCATGATATTGTAGGGTAGTCTACCTGTTGTGATGAAATGCATGGTATTATTCTATATGATTTGGTCTTAGCCTATATGCATAATGTTTTTCTTAATGACTATATGATGAAGGTATTTCTTGGCATGACTGAATTTGTCTATGCTTGTCTTGATGATGTATGAAGTGAATCGTTAACGCTTGTGATCTCACGATAGGTTTACAAAGTATGTGTGAGGTTATAGGGATTCACATGTACATTGTACTAGTAGACTTAGATTGGGATTAGGATTGGGATTAGTCTTATGATGTTCTATGTTAAGTGAAGTTAGCATATGTCCTATGTGACTATGGCTTACTGTAATAGTGTTGGAAGTTTTGACATGAATATGGCTTATGGTGTGATCTACTTCAATAATAATATGTGTTGGCTTATCTAGATTGTATGTATGGTTACCTTGCCCTTAAGGTGATGCATTACACAAAGTATCACTAGAGGGTTACTTGGTAGGTTAATGAGTTAAAGAAAAGAAGTTCACTGTAAAGGATAGGAGTTCGCTGTAAATGAATTATGCTTACTGTGAAGTGGTGACTAAAATGTATGGTTTTATGTAATGTTATGACTATGGTACATGCCTAAATGAAGTGTGTAAGTTTTGTAATGGTTAATGTATCAAGATTTATCAAGTTTTCACAAAAAGGCATAATGCATGGTTTCAATGCAAAATGTAACTGTTGAATGCATGTTATTGCATGGTTGCCACTTAGTGCATTCTTGTACTAACTTCATTCTTCTCTACCTTTTTACACAGACTGTAGGTTATGGATGCTTAAAGGATGTACTTAATGTGTAACATTTCGGAGAATGTACTTGTCTAGTGAAGAGACTATTAGGTTTTAAGAATATGTATTAGGGTACATAGGTATCACAATGCCCGATATTGAGTAATATTAAGCATGTTAGAGAATATTGGTATAAGTGTGTTTGCTAATTTCTATGCATTAACAAGGAACTTAAAATGCACTTTGATGTTTAGCCAATTTCTGTGTATTAAGATATACTTTGATGTCCAAATTCTCCAATTCAAGCTTTTTTAGTAAATGTACCTACAATGAAAACCCTAAGCTAAAAATTAAATTCCTAAAACATTAGGTACGAGGCATCCAAGTGTCAAGCTTAGGTACCATAACACATGATCATTTAAAATGATAATGTAGATTAAGAAGCACTCAACGACATAGTGAGGATCCGTGGACAAGAAATGAGCAGCAACACATGTGCTTACCGGCCAAGAGACAAGAAACCAGCCAAACCAAATTCGGTTAGGGCTGTTAGGGGGGCAGGCGCGCATACGGGTAAAGACATGTGGGGCGTAGCTTCCTTACAAACTCTAGGCTCCAACTAACTGACCTAACTAGATAACTAAACTAGAAAAAAAATAAATAAACTAGTGCACCCGACAACCTAAGACCTAACCGGCTGACACTAGCCTAGTAACTAATTCAAGAAACATCCTAGTACCTAAACTAGGATGGTCTAAAGGGGTTGGTTATGGTCTTAGTGACTTAGCTGTATTTTAGTAATTAACCTAGGTCACTTAATTAATCAAATTCTCAACTTAATTAATTAACTTAAATTCAAAATCAAGGTTGAACCCTTAGCTAATTTTTAGATTTTGCTAAATAAAATGCTATCCTATTTTTAGTCAATTTAGGAGGGCATTTTAGTAATTAGGTAATTGATTTATTTAATTAACTTAATTAGCCTAAGTTGAATTATTCAATATCAGTTCCTAAGACTAATACTTATGTTCAACCACTAGAAACTAACGACTGAAAACAGTAAGCAAAATGCAAGAAAAACAGAAAATACTCTCGAGTTCTCTTAGGCGATTTCAAGGTGATCCTTCAAGGTTTTCGTGCAAAGTCCAAGGTTATCTTAGTATATCTAATTCAAAAGTAAGGTACTGGTTTTCTCTCTTAGATTCCTTTCTCCAAGAGGCTTTTCTACGTTTTTGAATTCAAGAAATTGAAAATAGGGTTGCTCCCATTGAACCGCATGTTTATCACCCTAGTTCTCCCTATTTTCGATTCTTGTAGTACGTATAAGGTAAATCTCGAGCATGTTTTTTGTATGTGGTACTAAATGATCATTATGTGTAGGTTTTGTGATTTATAATGTCGAATGAAACCTATTAGTTAGATCCGTATGATTAGGGTATTATTTACATGAGATAATGAATGTTGTAATGACTAATTGTGTTTTAGAAGATGAAATTTGTTATGAGTTGTTTACAAAGTTTATTTTACTATTATAAGTTGTTCATTGAATTGTTCCTATAGGCTAATCAAAGGTTAAAAGTTGACTGGTTAAAATGATAAGATTACTACAATGTATTCATGAAATAATTGACTTTGCTAGTGATAATATAATGGTTTGATTTATGCCAATAAATTGGCTTACAATGTCATTCCCAAAATATGATATAAAATTGGCTAATGACTAAGTTATACCTAATTAAGCATGACTAATGTAACTCAATGAATTAATAACAAACGGTATGCAAATCATCGTGATACCTAATCCAAATGAACTATGAATATAGTAGTACATTGAATTAGTTTATAACATTCATAAAGAATGGTATAAGGCTACCAAATGACAAGGAGAAAGATAAGGTGAGTAATGACATAAATATAAGCTTATGAGTTATGAAATTTACCAGAATGGGGTGTTAAAGGAAGTAAGACTAGTTCACATCCACGTAAATGTTAATGTTAAAGATACTCGCATAAGAGGGTGTTAGAAATCGTGATACAAGTCTCATTAACAACATGATGATAATGTAAAGTTTAAGTTCACATTCATCAAGTAAAGAAAGGGATGACAAGTCATCTATTGAGTTAAGCATACCTCATATTAGAAACAATCTACCATAATGTATGAGTCAACTCTAATATAAAGTATACGAAATTAAGCAAAGCACCGATAGACTAGCAATAACCTTATGCAAGCACATGTAAGCCTCATGAGATGAGTCTAATGCAAGGAGGATAAAACTCTTAAATCTCCTAGTCTTCGAACTATGTTGCCAGCATAGGAACTAGCCAGTAGATTCCACCTAAGAGAGCTAGATAGTATTCGGTTTCACTTTTGCTTGTGAATTACCCCTTTTCAGTTTGAGGCAGACACTGAATTTCATGCTTAGCTCACATGATCTATGTCGGTTAAATTCTATAGAATGTATTTGGTTTAACTTCAGCGGAGAGCCACACCTTTTTTGTGTGGGGATGACACTGAACATGGTGTCCCTTTAGCCGGTGAACCACCTCTTTTCGGGGTGGGGATGACACTGAATTGGGTTTTACTTTAGCCGGTGAACCACCTCTCTTTGATGTGGGGAAGACACTGAATTTCATGTTAGCTCACATGATCTATTTCGGTAAGAAAGATTTCAATAAGAAAGCAAGAAATAAAGAAAGTAACATGTTCAAAGTGAACAACAGATCAAAAAAGAAGAAATCTAAGTTCAATGTGAACTAAGTAAGAAGAGCTTAAGAATATCAATCATCAGTGTTTGATAAGAATGAATTCTTAAAAGTGGTTGGCTTATGCCAATGTTGGAGTATGAATAAATGCCCCAAGATCTATATATTATGCAAATAATCAAAGAATGGGCATAGACAATAAAGATTGGCTTATAAATACATTCATTCTTAGTTTAACAAGCATGAATAGAATAACTCATGAGTAGGATAGCCTATTAATTTGCTTAGTATTTTGGATTACTTAGACTTTAATGAATCATTGCAGGTATGGGACTAAAATGAATTATTGCACTTGTAAGTAAAACATAGGATTAAAGGAGATCATTGAAGTACATAATAAGAAAAAATAAAAGACTGAAAAAATAATCTAAGGTTGGGGAATAAAGTTCTCGACCTAAGGGAGCAAAATTGTTAAGTGTTGTTTGAGTTGTTCTAAACATATGTTCATGATTCCATGGCCTTAGGTTTATATAGAAAATTAGTTGTGTAATTTAAATGCATGAAAACATGTCATATTCATAGCATGAATCACAAATAAATAATTAGGAAAGTATAAAGACTTCATTTTTCAAAAACGACATGTTGCTATAGGAAGAGCTTTCTTGATCATGCATAGTCCTTATGTGTTTATGTGCATAAATCCATATAGTAAAAGTGTGTACTAACCCACAAATACTACTATTTTTATAGGCGCAGGTCCGAGAGAAGATTGAAGATTCGTTGAAGCGGCTTGGATTAGAGATCTCCAGACTTTGGCAGGTCCTCTTGAGTTTGAGGATGCCTATATTTATTATTCTAACTTTAGTACATTAGACATAGATAGTGTATGTGGTCCCTAGCGTTTCATTTCAAACATTTGTTCAAGCATTTGTGTTAAGGCCGCTTTTGCAAACTATTTTTAATATTATGATTCCTTATTTCATGTGTTTACTCTTTTGATAGATGGTTGTTTAGTTTGAGCATATTAGTATATCACTCTTATGCAGTAATTATATGAAATGTAAGTACATTTCAATAAGTATTAATAATTATCAAATTCTCTGCAAATTTTTATTGTATGATTGTGGTGAAAGTTAAGAAGAGGCTTGTCTCCGACCTGTGAGAGGTTAACGACGCCGGTCTCATCTGGGGTCAAGAATCCGCGTGTGACAAATTTTGTATCAGAGCATTAGGTTAAATTACCTATGAACTAAGAGTAAAATCAACCACGTTGTGTAGTTTCTAGCATATGGTTGTGAAGTGTAGCATAACTATGACTTAGAGACTAAGTGATGTTGGGAATCTTCCCTTCTTCTACTCTTTATCGTGTTGTTTATAGCTTTGACATTTTGTGCCATTATAGCATCTAACTTCCTTCTTCTGTGTGCAACCAACACAAGAAGAAACGTAGGCAGGAGATTTGAAGCAGTCTATCCCCAACAAGGGCAATGATAGAAATGCCCGGCGTAACAGAAAACTGTGTGGTAAGTGTGGTTCTTCGCATGGAGGTGAGTGCATGGTAGGTTATAATGCATGCTATGGATGTTAATGAAGAGGAGAAGGATGATTTGGCTGCATACCAGCTCAAGGATGTGGCTCAGGTATGGTACAAGATGTGGGTAGATGGCCGAGAAACAAGGGAAGTCCCCATCACTTGGGACATTCTCAAGACTACACTCCTGCAGAGGTTCTTTTCTCGAGAGCAGAGAGAGGCTAAGGTAGAGGAGATCATCAACCTTCGTCAACGAGGTTGATGGTTCATGCTCAACATTATTATTAAAGTAGCCCAAGGTAGAGAAATAGGGAAGCTAAGTAGGCAAAGTCTTTTGAAGGTAGTTATTCTAAGAGTAGGCTTGATGTTCAAGACAAGCCTATATTTAAGAAGAGGTTTTCAAATCAGGTTCCTTCTAATTTCTCCAAAAATCATAATGATAGAGGTTCTAATCCTAAAACTCAAGAGGGAAGAAATGTTGATACACTACAAGAGAGACCAACTTGTGGTAAGTGCGGTAAGAAACATGTGGGTGAATGTCTTGTATGGACTAATTGTAAAACCACGAAAATGACTTAGGTGAAGATAAAGCCTAACATGGTTTTCGTAGTGGTATAAGATCCTAAAATAGTTTATAATGTGGGTTTGAGGAAGTGTTTAAGAGTTTCGGTGCATTGGAAGTCAAACGTCAAGGGACGACCAAGACTTTCGACGACTAAGCGGCCTATGTGCCTCATATGTGGTTTTATGTGGTTGTGTGTGATGAAGGATCTCATGTGGTCCTTAAATGACTTGTTATAGTGTACATAGTAAGTGTGTCAAGTTTCAAGAAGTTTGGAGCTCAAACGTCCATGACGTTAGAAAGGCTTGCTTTGAGACGACCTTCTGTGTCTATGTATGTTTCATCGTGTTTTACGTATTCGTTTTGGATTAAACTTATATGGTAGGTTCTATACTCGTATATAAACATATTTGGGTTATAAATGTCCGTGTAATACTCCATGTAGGACCAACAAGGGACCATAAAGGAGGACCCCAACTTTTGAGTTCAACACTGCCAGGCTGTGGCCAAACGACAGCCCAATCAACGCCTGGTCGAGTAGGAAACATCTCATCGATGGGTCTCTTCAATGGAGTAAACTTGAATGCAAGATGAGGATCCTCTGAACTAACCTATGAGACCCCATCGACGGGACATGGTTGAGACCACGGTCTGTCGATGCCTCCGTCGATGGGTCCGTGTGTCTGCTGCCTGTCTACTATAATGTTAGGGGTGAAGTTGGGAATTCACCCGAAGACTTTTAAAAATAGGAGGATGGTTGTTTCAGATGTTTAAGGGTATTTTATGAGTATATAATTCATTAAACTCTCATTATAACCCTAACACATAAATCAAAACATATTCCCTCCAAAAGTTTCTCCAAAAACATCCATGTGAGTTCAAAGTGAAGATGGAGCTTGAAGCTGGGACGTCAATGGACTTTCTTCTTCAATTAACTTTGTATTCTTCAAATAAGGTATGGGATTTATTCAGATAAGGCTTGCTACAACTTAGAGCGAATTTCAAAGATGATTTTCAATGATTTCAAAAAAAATGAAAAAGACTAATTTCTACTCTAAGTCTTGGGTTCTTGTATAAATGGTTTCCAAACATTTATATATGATGAAATTTTATGTATAATTGATATTTTCCAATTAAATTTTCCGTGAACCCTTGATCTTCTCAAATCTCTAAATTTCACTAAAATATGGGTGAATTGATTAAGCTTTGATATTCATGAATTGATGTGTTGATTGTTATTTGATTTTGATTCATGTATAGATTATGCTTAATTGGTTTATAGGCTGTTTGAATTTTAATAATTGAGTAATGAATACTCTTAGTTCTATTGCATGCTAAGCTTATTGAATTGATATTGACTTAAGGCTTATGATTTCTAATGTAATTTTCTATGGGCTATCTAATGATGCAATAATTATATTCAATTGATATCTAGGTTGCATTAGATTGATAAGTATGTAATGAATTGACCTAATTTCACTAATTATTGATATAATTGCTTTGAATTTGTTGGTTATGTCCTTGGGTAAGGGTCTTATTAGATTGAATTGGATTATTTAACTTTGGAATCGAAGTGGTAAGATTGAGTGGGGGTATGCTGCCCTAATTCCTTTTATTTAATGTTAATTAGACTTCAATTATATTTTAATTGGTATGGTCCACTTATGGTGGCGGTGCTATCTGAATAGATGTGGCCTTGTCGGCATTACGTTATACAATATGATTACCATGGCCTTGTCGGCACTACTTGAAATACTATGATGTTTTGTATATTTATTTTATGTGAAGTATGAGTATGTCTATGTATATTTGAACGAATATGAAAGTATGTGTTCTTTTTATGTATGTTAGGAAATCATGTAAACTATGACTATGTGCGTGTATGTGTAGTCTTAGGGTTGATGTATGGTTGTTCCTACTTGGCTATATGAGTCTATAGTAGGTATATCGATGATGTTATGGTAGTCTGTAGGATGACTTAAAGAAGACAATGGTTATTCCTATGTGCTTATAGAATGACTAGTAACATGTGTTAAGGCGAAGTATGTGGTGTCTTGTCTTGGTGGAATTGTATCCCTTACTTGATGCTTTTAATAATATGAATATGTGATGTTTTGACTTAGGATGCTTAGTTCTCTTAGTGTTGAATAAATAATTGATATGTGACCTTGAATAATGTTAAGAGGGTCTTTTATGTGAAACCATGAACCTAGTGGTAAGGTTATGCATGTTGAAGTCGAAAGTCATAATGGTATTCTTCAAGTAAAGGAATGATGGAACTAATGTTAATTGTCTGGAACGGCATCATATTAATCCTTAGGAAAGTCATAATGATCTTCTTATCGCCATTTGAAGGTATCCCAAGAGGTCCTCTTTCGTAGGGTAAATTTGATTGGGTTTTGAACTTTTCATGAGACCCTTTTACGTGAAGCTTTAATGTGAATTACTCTATGAGAATTAAAGATAGCACCGAATGAGTTTGGTAAGGGAAGTAGTTCTAGTTAAGTATAAGACTAGAAAACAAAGCACGCTGTTCATATTCCTTAACCATGTGCCTACATGGGATATGTCCTAGTTTTACCCTTGGAAATTATAATACCTCATCGGAGTAGGTTAGAACTACAGATTCAATGCTTTGCTGACATGGTCTATGTCGGTTAATGCATTCTCATCTTGTGGGATACTTACTAGAATTAGAGAAGTTCAATGAAGATTAGGTAGTGGTATGGGACGCTATGTAGACATTGCACAATAAGCTTTGAAGGTGTTCGTTGGAGTCCCTAGGTCTTGTCTAAGACCATTACTTGAATGTCCTTTATGTGATGAATGGGTCTTGAATGAACTAATGAATGTAATGACTCATGTTAAGAATGTATGGTAAAACGAAGTAGTACTTATCTAAAGTAATTAAGGGTTGTCTAGTTAAGATGTGAAAGGGGCATAGGAAATGGTCACCTCTTATCTTAACTAGTTAAGTCTTAAGAATGACTCTAGTTAGGAAGTTGGTTGATTATGTGGACATGATCTAAGCCTTAGGTAGTCTTAAGGATTACTTAGGTAATCTTTAAGAGGACACTATGGCGTTATCTTCTTGATTTACTTAAGTTTTTTGATAGCCTTAGGAAGGAGTATGTCGTATCACCTATATGTTAATGTGTTAAGTGAGAATGATTCTATCCTAGGTAGTCTATATGATCTCTTAAGTGTGTGTGTAAGTGATTGTATGGGTGGTTGCTTCACAACTCACTCAAGTGAACCTTAGAGTCACCTTGGTGGGAGAATTTCATGTTCTTATGTTAATGTCTCTTAAGTGTGTATCTGACTCATTATAAGTAATCTTAAGGGTCGTTTAGGCACATCTATAGAGGGTGTATGGGCGGTCTCTCTTTGTATGACTTAAGTAAATCTTAGGATAGCTTTGAATGAGAATATTCCATGGTAAAGGGTGTTTAAAGTAAAGTGAAGGAACATCAGTGTAAAAGTGAATTGAGTTCACTGTACAGTGAAGTGAATTCACTGGAATGTTTGCTAAAAATGTGACTTTTTGTTAAATGATTTCTTATGTGTTTCTAAGTTGTTAAATGTTGTTCTTATGCTTATAGTATGATATTTTTAATTGAAATTCACTAAAATCATGTTATTTACTAAATTTCCCTTTTTCATGGTTTTTTCATGGCTTCAATACTTAATACATCTAATGTTCTAACCCCTTCGTTTCCTTTTTTGTTTAAAGTGTAGGGAATAGGAAGTCTTTATATATCATGGAGGATGGATAGGTTTCTAAGGCTTGAAGATAAAGTATTGGTGAGTCGTCATCGATTCGAGGACAATATCCACATGTCCCTTATGTCATAGTCTTTATTTTATTTTCTTATATGGGATTAGTCCCAAGTGTTGTATACCTTAATGTTTAGATGGTTCAAGTAGATATTGTAAAGATTTAATGTTTTAAATAAAAGCCTTCCACTTAGGTAATGTTTATGAAAGATTTCTTCTTGTGTGAAGAAATTTTTAAATTCATACCTATTTTAGAATGTTTATTATGCAATGAATCATACGAGAGGCTTAGATGAGACTTCTTGAATTCTCATTTTCCGTGTGATGAGACAAGGATGTCGTATCTCCTAGGTTTTACTTGCACGTCGTGACAATGTCTAATAGTGGCTATAGTTGTGGAAAAGGTGGCCATATGGTGAAAGATTTTCCTAATATGAGAAGTAAAGGTAAAGGTAATATCCAAGATCAACCGAGTGATCCTAGTTCTGAAGCTCCAAAAAGGAAACGTTTTTATGCACTCAAGGTTAGAGGTGAACAAGAAAGATCTTCCGACGTTGTGACGGGTATGTTACAAGTTATCTCTGTAAATGTCTATCCATTTATTGATCCAAGTGCTACTCTTTCTTTTGTTACAACTTTGGTAGCTACAAAGTTTGATATACTTCCTGATTTTCTGATTAAGTCCTTTTCGGATCTTAACCCAACGGGTTACTCTATAGTTGCAAAAAGAGTCTATAGGAAATGCCTTGTCATGCTGCCCAATAGAGTTATTCTTGCTAATTCAGTAAAACTTGACATGTTTAATTTTGATATCATCTTGTCTATGGATGGGCTTCAGGATTGTTTTGCATCCATGGATTTTAGAACAAGGGTAGTGAAATTTTGAATCCCTAATGACCCCACTTTTGAGTGGAAGTAGGGAAAATTATATGCCAAGGGGTGAAATCATATATTGTTTGAAGTCTTGTAAGATAATAGCAAAGGGTTGTTTATACCATGTGGTTAGAGATAAGGACCTAGAATTTGAACCTCCTTCTATTTAGTCAGTTCCTATGGTGAGAAGAATCCCATGGTTCTCGCTATTCTATATATCCGGAAGCCACTAAAATGTATCAGGACCTTAGAAAGGTATGTTGAGTCCGAGGCATATAGGTTCTTATGAGATCTTATAGCGAGTAGGTAATGTTGCCTATGAACTGAAATTACGAAATGACTTGGCTTCTGTTCATCCATTGTTTCACGTTTTGATTCCTATAAAGTGTCTAGGTAATCCTGCATCCATCCTATCTGTTTAGGGGTTAGGAGTCGCTGAGAAACTTTCTTATGATGAGGTTGCGTTTGAAATTTTATTCACCAAGTCAAGAAATTGATAAATAAGGAAGGTTACTTCTGTAAAAAAGTTCTATGGAGGAACCACCTTGTTAATGGAGAAACATGGCAGGCCGAGGCCGATCTGTGATCCTGTTACCCTCACTTGTTCAGTTCTTGAGGTTAGATATACTCTTCCTAAGTCTTTTTTGTTTAGGCAACTCTAAATTTTAGTCCATTAGTTAGTTTTGGTGTTTTAAGTCCATAATTTTGTGTTTTATACTTGCACTATGTGTTAATATGAGTTCATGCTTGCAGTCATGTTGCTTCTTTTGTATAGCGTTAACATGATTTTTGTGTTGCATGAGTTTTAATATGCATTGAGTTTAAGTAAGATATGGAATGAAGTTCCTGAATCTGATATATGAAGCTTCAGATTAGTTTTGAGTGATGTGTGTCATCCCGAGTAAGTTGTGAATCATATATTTAGAAAGAGTAAAGTTTCAAGTATGTTGATGTGTTTTTTGAAAATACCCCTTTGGTTCAAAATGATGTGTAGTGTCATTTGGGTACGAATGTTAGGGAGAGATAATATAACATTCCGGAAAATGTACTTGTCTAATGAAGAGCCTATTAGGTTTTAACAATATTTATTGGGGTACATAGGCATACCAATGCCCAATATTGAGTAATATTGGCCATGTTGGAGAATATTAGCTTAAGGTTGTTAGCCAATTTCTATGTATTAACAAGTAACTTCAAATACACTTTGATGTTTAGCAAATTACTATGAATTAAGATATACTTTGACGTCCAAATGCTCCAATTCAAGCTTATTCTGGAATTGTAACTTGAATGAAGACCCTAAGCTAAAAGATTAAATTCTTAGCACATTAGGTACGAGGAATCAAAGTGTCAAGCGTAGGTACCATAGCAGTGCCCAAGGACATAAAGAGAGTCCTTGTACAATAAATTAGGAGCAACACATGTGCAAGCACATGTTCAACAGATATGCAAGCACATGTGCTAACCGACCAAGACACAAGCAACTAGCCCAACCGAATTTTTTATGGGCGGTTAGGGGGCAGGCGCGCGCACCGGTAAAGCCATGTGGGGCCTAGCTTCCTAACAAACACTAGGTTATAACTAACTGAACCACATATCTAACTAACCTAGGACAAACAAAAATAATCTAACTTGTGGAACACACAACCTAAGACCTAACCAGGTGACACTAGCCTAGTAACTAACTCAATAAACATCCTAGTACCTAAACTAGGATTGTCCAAAAGAGCTGGTTATGGTCCTAGTGTCTTAGTGGTATTTTAGTAATTACCCTAGGTCACTAACTTATTTAAATTATAAACTTAATTGATTAAATTAAATTTAAAATCAAGGCCGAACCCGTAGCCAATTTTCAGATTTGGCTACTTCAAATATTTTCCTATTTTTAATCAATTTAAGAGGGGCATTTTGGTAATTAGCTAATTTATTTATTTAATTAACTTAATTAGCCTAAGTAGAATTAGTCAATATAAGTTCCGAATACTTTGACTCACGTTAAACCACTAGAAATTCATGATTGAAAACAGTGAGCAAAATGCAAGAAAAATAGTGAATACTCTCTAGTTCTCTTAGGCAATTTCAAGGTGATCCTTCAAGGTTTTCGTGCGAAGTTTAAGGTGATCTTTCTAGATTCAATTCTACATTAAGTTATTGATTTTCTTTTTTGGATTCGTTCCTCCAAGAGGATTTTCAATGTTTTTGAATTCACGAAATCAAAATTAGGGTTGTTCCCAATGAATCGTGTGTTCATCACCCTAGTTCTCCCTATTTCCGATTCTTGTAGTATGTAAAAGGTCAATATCAAGAATGTTGTAAGTATATGGTTATATCTAATCATTATGTGTAGGTTCTGTGATTTATAATGTTCATTGAAACCTATATGTTAGGATCGTATGATTAGGATATTATTTACATGAGATAATAAATGTTGTAATGCCTAATTGCGTTCGAGAATACGAAATTTGTTATGAGTTGGTTATGAAGTTTAGTTTACTGTTATAAGTTGTTAATTGAATTGTTCCTATAAGCTAATCAAAGTTTAAAAGTTTATTGGTTAAAATGATGAGACTACTACAATGTATTCATGAAATAAATGACTTGGCTAGTGATAATATCATAGTTTTATTTATGCCAATAAATTGGATTACAATGTTTTTTCCAAAATATGATATAAAATTGGCTAATGACTAAGTTATACAAAATTATGAATGACCAATGTAACTCAATAGTTTCAAAACCAAGGGTATGCCAATCATCGGGGCAAGTCCCAACATACCCTATCAAAATTAACTATGAATATAGTAGTACATTGAATAAGTTTATAAATTTCATAAAGAATGGTACAAGGATACCAAATGACATGGAGCAAGATAAGGTAAGTAATGAGATAACTAAAAGCTTATCAGTTATGAAATTGAACGGAATGGGGTGTTAAAGGAAGTGAGACAAGTCTCACTCGCACCGAAACGTTAATTTTAAAGATACTCACATAAGAGGGTGTTAGAAGTCATGATACAAGTCTTATTAATACCATGATGACAATTTAAGATTTAACATCACATTCATCAAGTAAAGAAATGGATTACAAGTCATTCATTGAGTTAATCATACCTCATATTACAAGAAAACTTCCATAATGTATGAGTCAACTCTAAAAGTTATAAAGTATAAGAAATTGAGCAAAGCACCAATAGACTAGATATAAGCTTGTGCAAGCACATGTAAGCCTCATGAGATGAGGCTGCCACCAAGGTGGATAAGAATCTCCGAAATCTCCTAGTCTTTGGAATATGTTGCCAACATAGGAAGTAGCAAGTGGATTCCACCTAAGAGAGTTAGGTAGTATTCTGTTTCACTTTTGCCGGTGAACCCCCCCTTTTAATTGTGGGGAAGACATTGGATTTCATGTTTAGCTCACATGATCTTGGTCGGTTAGATTCTTAAGAAAGTATTAGGTTCCACTTCAGCCGTGAACCACCTATTTTTTCTGTGTGGGGAAGACACTGAACTTGGTTTCACTTTAGCCGGTGAACCATCTCTTTTCGGTGTGGGGGTGACAGTGAATTCGGTTTTACATTAGCTGGTGAACCACCTCTCTTCGATGTGGGGAAGACACTGGATTTCATGTTAGCTCACATGATCTATTTTGATAAGAACGATTTCAATAAGAAAGCAAGAAACAAAAAAAGTAACATGTTCAAAGTGAACAACAAATCAAAAAAGAAGAAATCTAAGTTCAAAGTGAACTAAGTATGAAAGAGATTAATAATATCAATCATCAGTGTTTGATAAGAATGAAATCTTAAATGTTTTTGGTTTATGACAATGTTGGAGTATGAATATATGCCCCAAGATCTATATATTATGCAAATAATCAAAGAATGGTCATAGCCAATAAACATTGGCTTTGAAATACATTCACGCCAATTTAACGAGAATGAAAAAAATAACTCATGAGTAGGGTAGCCAAATCATTTGCTTAGTCTTTTGGATTACTTACTTTATTCATTGTAGGTATGGGACTAAATTGAATCATTTGACTTGTAAGCAAAACATAGGATTAGAGGAGATGATTGAACTACACAACAAGAAAGAAGAAAAGACTGAAACAATAAACTAAGGCTGTGGAATTGAGCTCTCGGCCTAAGGGAGCAAAATTATTAAGTTTTGTTTAAGTTGTTCTAAAATTATGTTAATGATTCCAAGGTCTTATTTTCATATAGAAAATGAGTTGTGTTCTTTAAATGCATGAAAACATGTCATATTCATAGCATGAATCACAAATAACGATTTAGGAAAGTATTGTGACTTCACTTTCCAGAAATGACATGCTGCTATAGGAAGAGCTTTCTTTCATCATCATAGTCATTATCTGTTTATGTGCATACACACATACTTACTAAAACTGTTTACTAACCCATATACAATTACTATTTTTACAGGCGCAGGTCCAAGAGAAGATTGAAGATTCGTTGAAGCGGTTTGGATTAGCGATCTCCAGACGTTGGTAGGTCCTCTTGAATTCGAGGATACCTACGTTTATTATTGTAGCTTTAGTACATTATAAATATCTTGTGGATGTTATCCCTATAATTTTTTTTCAAACACTTGTTCAAGCGTTTGTATTAAGGCTGGTTTGGCAAATTAATATTAATATTATGATTCTTTATTTCCATTGTTTAATGTATTGATAGATTGTTGTTTAGTTTGAGCGTATTAGTATATCACTCTTATGCAGTAATTATATGAAGTCTAAGTACACTTCAATAAGTATTAAAAAGTTTTAAATTCTCCACAAATTTTATTGTATGATTCTGATGAAAGCTAAGAAGAGGCTTGTCTGCGACCTCTTAGAGGTTAACGACGTCAGTCTCATCTGGGGTCTAGAATTCGGGTGTGACATAATGGTGAGGAACTTGATATGTGATTCCCAAGCTCAAGGAATGGAATCCTTAAGAACAAGGATTTTCTATTTTTTATCTTACTGTAAAGTTTAGTAATAACGTACTTATGAATTATGTTGTAAGGGTCGTGTCCCTAATGTACTCTATTGATGTAGAGTTTAAGATGGCAAAGAGACTTATAGACTAACTATATATTATGATTTTTTATATACTCAGCTAGAGTTGATGGTGGGACCTGTTGGCATAATGCACGCTGGAACGTGGGAATTCGAGGTCTTGACTACGAGGCCGAAGAGTCTTACTACAGGAGTTACCACTCCTGCAAGACTACTTTGGGTTCCAGAGTTGTTATAATATAATGGAAGTGTTGTTCTTGCATATGATGTGCTATGAAAGTTTAAAATTTTCCGCAAAATTTACCTATGAAAATGCAATGAATGATAAATTTTGGTTTTTATAAGACCTTCAAGAGGTTTATTACGCCATGTTACTTCTAGGGGGTGCTCCTCGGTCGGGACAGGCATATACAATGGAAAGACAATAGGTTGCTTTAATCGGGTCCATAGAATGGGAAGAGTTTAAAGAAGACTTCTTAGGAAAGTACTTCCCCCAAAGAAGAGAGAAGCTAAGTTTAAGTAGTTTATAAAACTTAGTCAAGGTTACATGAGTGTGGAGAATTATTCCTTGAAATTTACCGTCTTGTCTAAGTATGCTCCATCTTTGGTGTCTAACCCTAGAAATAAGATGAGAAGGTTTGTGACCGGTGTTTCCGACCTTGTTAAAAAAGAGGGTCGTATGACCATGATCCATAATCATATCAACCTATCTAGACTTATGGTATATGCACAATCCATTGAAGAGTTCAAGATTAGTCGGATTACAAAAAATTTGATGAGGGGTAGATCCGATGAGCAAAACCATCCTAGGTTTGAGAAGAGGATCAAAATAAAGATGTTCCTAGTGCTTCTAAGGACAACAAGACTACTTGTTCCACTTGTGGGAAGAAGCACTTTGGAAAGTGTTTAGCCGGTATCGGTTGGTGCTATGGTTGTGGGAAGGATGATCATAAGGTGAGAGATTGTCCTACTATTTCTTATTAAATAAGAGAGGCAAAGAAAGCTCCTTTTAATGGGCCAGATGTTGGTGGATCCAAGAAGAATCGTTTTGATTGCGACCATGCTAAGGAAAATCCGGATGTAGGTACTGTTCAGTTATATTTTTCCCTTTAATTTATTAGTGATAGAGCTACTAGTTTCCCTTTAAGTGGTGGAGTATGGTGAATAGTTGGATTGATTAATGTTTTCTTTTCTCATCTATTCAATTCGATCTTGAGAGTTCAAATCTCTAGAGTTTGGAATTCAAATATCGAAGAAGAACCAAGACGTTCAAAAACTAGTCTTTTGGTGTGCTCGTGTGTCCTTATTTAATGTGCAAGTTTTAAGGTGTTGTGTGGAGTCTAACATCAGTGGGGATCACCCTAAAAACAAAGAGGGACATATTTAGGTTCAAAACATTCGGGCAGGACTCCCCAATGACCGACCAAAGGGTCCTTGCGGAGGACCCGAGAAGTGGCATGTAGACTGCCAAGGCAGTGACTATGAAGACTTTTTTGAAGTTGCCTGCCATTGCGCAGACTACACTTTAGGGCAAAAACGTTTCTCTGCGAAGCAGACTCAACACGAATCATTCTTATTCAAAATTTACCAGAAAAAAGAATAAGAAGTGTCCCCGCGACGTGTAGTCAAATCCCGATTTTCGTCGCGTCATTTTCAAGTCAAATTAGACTTGCTTAAAAGGTCCAATAAGGGTAGCGGTAAGTTGGGGGTTAAATAAAAATTATTATTGAGTCAGTTTAACCCCAAATTGACCAATCAAAAAAATCCTAAACCCAAAACAATAACTCTACATTAATTCTCTCCAAAACCTCCATTGTTGAAGCTTTGAAGCTCCAAGGAAGAAGACAAATTTCTCAATTTTTTCAACCCAATTTTGTGGGCTTCCTACCAATAAGGTATGGTGATTTCATCCTTGATTATTATATCATTCGAGTAGAAAATTCCAAAAGCTTTTTAAAGATCTTTCAAAACCTTGAAATTCTATTTGGAATTCTATGCATGGGTTCTTGCCTGAAAAAGATCTAAATTGATATTTTATTGATTGATCAACATGAACTGAATTTTAAGATCAAATATTCCATGAATCCATGTAGTCATTTAATTCCTAATTTTTTCTTTAAAGTGGGTGAATTAATCATGGTTAAATCTTATTGAATTCATGTGTAGATTGTATGGTCTAGTTAATTATGTATTCATCTATGTTAGAATTGTTCTTAGCTTGCCTTATAATATTGATGTCTTTATTGAGTATTGATGGATCATTGATATAGATGAATTGTTGGCTTAGTCGTGTATATTATCATAGTATCTTTTATGGTGTGAGTTGATTAGAAAGAAAAAGGAATGGTGGTGATGGCTATTGTAAGGTGGTGAATTGACCTAATTCATTTGTATACTACGGAATTAATATTGAATTTTTGTAAAATGGTATGGTCCACTTATGGTGGGGGTTTTTAATTGTTATATTTGTTATGAACATGGCATTGTCGACATTATTAATTGAATTATGGTATGTCTAGAATATAGTATATCTGAAGGTATAAAGTGAAGGTGCTCATGTGATGTGTACTTGATCTTCTATGGGTTCTATGATGATGATATTAATATGCTTCTTCAAGAGTAGTTGATATATGATGAAGGACGTGGAAAAGCCTTTATAGCATGATGTTGTATCTTGTATTGGTAGAATAGTTGTCATTACTTGGTACTTGTATTATAATGAATGAGTATATGAATGAATGTCTAGGATCAGTAGACTTAGAATAGGTTCCCTTCCTTAAATGGCTTAATGAGGTATTTTTAGCGTATGTCTTGAACCTATAGATCTAAGCATCGTACCCCTCCTTGATTAGTGTAGAAACTTAGTGAATGAAAAGCCTTGAATAGGAAAAAAAAGGTTAATAATGTAAAACGTTAAATAAGATAGAAGGTTAAAAATGTAAAACCTTGAATAAACAAGAAGGTTATGAATGTAAAACCCTGAATAAGAAAAAAAGGTTTAGAAACTGAAGAGATGAATATGAAAAAAGGTTAATAATTTAAAACCTTGAATATGAAAATAAAGTTAGTATTAAGCCTTGAAGTGAAAGACCGTACTCGTGTCCTTCTAGAGTGGAATGATGGAATTAGGGGTAGGTTGGCTGGAACTGCTTGAATCAATCTCTAAGGAAGTCATAAGAGTTATACTAATAATCCTGGGTTGTCAGCACTAGTGGACCCATTCTTGGAAAAAAAGTATAATGAGTTGGTAGGGCATAGTGATGTTACCTTCTCTAATACACCTAGTGAATTATTTACTCTATTAAAAGTAAGGCAAAGCAACGAGTGTATATGGTTATGATAGTAGATCTACTTTAGATGAGACTGGAGTAAAAAGAAGCCCTTAATATTCCTTAACCATGTGCTAACATAGGCTTATTACTAGTTCTAACTTTTGCAAGTTGAACACCGTCGATAGAGTGGGGTCTCATGACACCGGATTTCGTACCTACCTAGTGTGATCTATGTCGGTTATTGCCTATTATCATCATATGGGATGTATACTCTAGTTATTGAATAGGTTCTACAACGTGTAGGTAGTGGAATGGGATATTATCTACACATTGCACGAGTAGGCTTTGAAGATGCTAGGTGAGTTCCCTATGTCCTCCAAGACCATTATGTGAAGACCTCTAATTGATTACTTGTCTCATAAATTACTCCAGTGAATAAGGTTATATTAGTAAAGGATGTTAAATTGAAAGGTTCTCATCTAAGGTAGCTTTGAGGATCACATAGGTGTGCTTGAAGGGGGTGTATGGGCGGTCTCTTCTGGTCTTGCTGAAGTAAGTCTTATAGTAACTTTCGGTAGACGATCTAAGGTGATGAAAAGGTTACTTGTTGAATATGGATATATCTTATATGTGATTTCTGACTTAGAATATGTCTTTTAAACTCCTATGATGAAGGTTTCTAAAAAAAAAAGATTGAAAAGTATATCTTATTGCAAATGTCTGTTCTTTGCAAGATTTTCTTGCATGTTCACCATATTTAGTGCATTTAATGTGCTAATTTCATTTGTTTCTCTACTTGTACAATTGTAGTGGAAAGTGAGGGTTTTCGTAGAAGTCTATGCTTGGGAAATAACATTCTCTCAAAATTTGTATGTCCTCATATATTTGAGGACATAACTTATATTTAGTTCTTTTTTTCTAAAAGACTTTGTAATGTACAATAGTTTCATTTTAAATTGATGTAAGGGTTGTGACCCCAGGATATTATATGTTCCTAAGATGGTTATCACAAGACTTAGTTCTTTCTTATATTTTTATAAAGTTCTTTTTATTGTTATTAAACTTTTAAATTTCGCACTACTTTTCATATATATGCGATGAATAATGCCTAAGGGCTTGTATGGGACTTCCGAGAGGTCTAATACACCGTGTAACTACTAGGGTACACATATAGGTTGTTACAAACATGGTATTAGATAATAAGGTTTTGAAGTAGTCTAAAATTCAAAGTCTCATATAAGTCACGTCTAGTATAGTCTTATTCATCAGTGGTGAGTCGCGACACATCTATGAGCGAGAGTCTATAGGTAGATAGAATTTCACTTTCTTCATTACTCTTGTATCGTGCCATAGAGTTGAGGTTATAAGTTTCTTTTCCTAAACTCTTCTCTTGTGTTTATAGGATAAGAATAGGAAAAGTACGCCCACAAAAAGAGTCTGTGAGGAAGTAGTAAATGAGGGTGTTCCTTCCCAAGGTGAACAAATCCCACAAGGTGTTCAAGTTAGTCAAGGTGAACAAGTCCCTATAGCTTATCAAGGGAATGAGGTTCCAGTGGTTCCACTGGACATTACTAATGAGGAATTTAGAGAACATCATATTACCCTAGCCCTAGCCATGACGACTCATGTGAATCAAGATTTAAGGCCTAGGATAAATGATCTTGAGAATTCCATGAACTCTATGTTGAGAAACTTTGTGAGGATGAATCCTCCTACCTTTTTTGGCTCTTGGGTGGTAGAGGATATGAAAGAGTTTCTAGATGGCGTATATAAGGTTTTGAGTGCTATGGATGTGATTTGTAGTGAGAAGGCAAAGTTAGCTTCATACCAATTGAGGGAAATTTCTCAAGTGTTGTACACACAATGGAAAAACAATAGGCCGATTGAACCATGTTCCAAAGAATTGAAAAAGTTTAAAGAAGCTTTCTTAGTAAAGTAGTAATTTCCTCATGATAAAAGTTATTAGTTTAGTTTAAGGAGTTTATGAACCCTAGGAAATGTAAAATGAATGAGGAGAAGTATTCCTTGAAATTTACCCTATTGTCTAATTATACTCCATCTTTGGTGTTAAACCCTAGAGATGAGATGAGTAGGTTTAGGACCGGTGTTTCTAACCTTGTGAAAGAAGAGTGTTATACAACCATGATCCGTAGTGACATGAACCTATATAGAATTATGGTGTATGCAAAATCCATTGAATATTCAGACCTTAGTAGATTTATAGGAAATTTTAAAAGGGCTAGATGCGATGAGCAAAACAAACCTAGGTTTAAGATGAGGACTCAAAAATCAAGATGTTCCTAGTGCTCCTAAGGCCAACTATGAGAGGGGTGGTGGTTGTCAAGGTGTAAAGGCTACTTGATCCACTTATGGGATGAAACATTTTGGGAGGTGTTTAGCCGGTACCGGTGGGTGCTATGGTTTTGTGAAGGATGATCATAAAGTGAGTTATTGTCCTACTATTGCTTTTAGAAGAAGAGAGATCAATGAATTTCCAAGTTAAGGCAAATCATGATAAAGGTACCGATAATTTATAGTTTTCCCTTTATTTTATTAGTGATAGAGATAATGTGTTCCCTTTAAGTGGCAAAGTAAGGTGAATAGTTGCATTGATGAATCTTGTCTCTTCTCTTCTATTCTATTCTATTCAATCTTGAGAGTTCCAATGTCTAGTAGCATGTTGCATGTTTTTAGTAGTCTAAGTGAAAATGAATTTTTGATCTCCTTACATTGTGCATATTTCCACGAATATACGTTTATATGAAAAAATGAGCTTAAATGATTTTGTCTTTCATATTTTTTGGCCTTTATAGTTAATTGCTTAAATGTTGCATGAGTGTACTTGTAAGCATGCTTAATAGTGGAGTTCTTGAAAATGTTTTATCATTGTTTTTTATGATAAATAGGAATAATGAGATTAGAAATAATTTTATGAAATGATAATATGTGGAGAAGGAAATTCCTACTATAAGAAATGAGAAGGTAAAGTCTTATTGCATGATAAATTGTAGATGTTGTTCCTATTTTCTAGTTGTATTTTAAGTCTCTTATTATGTGGAGTTGATTTTCCTAATATCTATGTGTATTTTGTATGATGTAGTATGTTTATGAGCTACTAGGCTTGAGTCGTTATACCTTGAAAGTGCTGAAAATGTTTTGGTGATATTCGCGGACGAATGTTTTCTAAGTGGGGGAGAATGTCACAGCCCTAAAAAAGAATTAAGTTTAACCAGAGCCTATCATGTGTATTATGACTTAATAAGGTATTAAAATGATTAATATTAGCATTTGAATTCATTTTTTAGAGTTTGGAAATCAAACGTCGAAGAACGACAAAGACATTCAAAAATTTGTCTTTTCGTGTGCTAGTGTGTCCTAGTTTGTTGTGCATGTCTTAAGATGTTGTGTGAAGTGTTAACTTAGTGTGGATGATCCTAAAACAAATAGGGACATATTCAGGGCGAATAAGTCAGGGAACAACTCTCCAAAGACCGACCAAAGGGTCCTTGAGGAGTACCATATGAGTGGCATGTAGGCTGCCAAGGCAGCAACCACGCAACCTATTTTTGAAGCTGCCTGTGTGTCGCTCAGCCGACACTTGAAGAGAAAAAAGGTTTCCCTATGACGCGATCTCAAAACGTACCATTTTGTCTCAAAATTGTCAAGAACAAATATTTGGAAGTGTCCCAGCGACATGTAGCAAAGTCCAAGATTAGGTCGTGTTACTTTTAAGCCAAATTAGACTTTGCTAAAGTTCCGTTAAGTGTAGGGGTCTTTTGGGTACATTGTGGTTAATTAAAAACGGTTATTGAATAACTTTAACCCAAATTCAACAATCAAAACAAAACCCTCAACCCAAAACAAAAGCTCTCCATTAATTATCTCCAAAACCTCCATTGTTGAAGCTTTGAAGCTAACAAGGAAGAAGACCAAATTCTCCATGTTATGGTTATTTCCTCCTTGATTATTCTATAACTCATGAATCCAATTCCAAAGTCTTTTCAAAGATCTTTCAAAACCTTGAAATTCTATTTTGAATTCTAAGCATGGTTTCTTTCGTGAAAAGCATTAATTTGATATTTTATGGATTGAAAAATGTTAACTAAATGTTTTAAGATGAATATTCCATGAATCCATATAGTCCTCAATTCCTAATTTTGGATCTAAAGTGGGTGAACTAATCATGGATTAATCTTATTGAAGTCATGTGTAGATTGAATTAGGATATTTAATTATGCATTGATCCATGTTAGAATGGTTTATAGATTGCCTTCTAATGTTGATTTATATATTGAGTATTGATGGATCATTGATATAGATGAAATGTCGGCTTAGTCTTGTTTATATTATAATTAGTAATATCTCTTATTTTGTGAATTGATTAGAGAGAATAAATAATGGTAATGATGGTTATTGGAAGTGGTGAGTTGACCTAATTCTTTAGTATACTCTAGAATTGATATTGAACTGTTGTTTATCTGTATGGTCCACTTATGGTGGCGGTGTTTAATTGTTATATTTGCTATGACCATGGCCTTGTCAGCATTATTATGTGAATTATGGTATGATCATGATGTAGTATATGTGAAGGTACATAGTGAAGGGGCTCATGTGATGCCTATATAATCTTGTATGGGTGCTATAATGTGATGATTGGATATGCTTCATCTCGAGTTTTTGATATATAATAAAGGACTAGAAAAAGCCTTTATAGCATGATGTTGTATCTTGTACTGGTAAACTACTTGTTCTACTAGGTACTTGTATTGTGATTAATGTGTATATGAATGAAAGTCTAGGATCAGTAGACCTAGAACAGGTGCTCTTCCTTGAATGAATAAATGAGGTATTCTAGAGTATGTCTTGAACTGGTAGACATAAGCATGGTGCCCCTTATTGATGAGTCTACAACCCTATTTTGAAAGTGAAGCCTTAAATAAGAAAAAAGGTTAAGAATGTAAAATCTTTTAAAAAAAAAGTTTAAGAATGTAAAATCTTGAATAAGAAAAGAATGTTAAGAAAGTGAAGCCGTGAATATGAAAAGAAGGTTAAGAATGTGAAACCTTGAATATGAAAAGAATTTAAATAAGAAGCCTTGAAGTTAAACATTGTAATGGTGTCCTTCTTGAGTGGAATGATAGAGTTCGGTGTAGGTTGGATGGAACGACATGAAACCATCTCTAAGGAAGTCATAAGAACTATCCTAATAGTCCTTGGTTGGCAGCCGTAGTGGACCTATCCTTGGAATAAAAAGTATTATCAGTGGTAGGGCATAGTGATGGAACTTTCAATAATACCCCTAGTGAATGATTTACTATAGTAGAACAAAGGAAAAGCACTGAGTAAATATTCTTGTGGCAGTAGCTCTACTTTATATGAGACTAGAATATAAAGAATCTCTTGAAATTCCTTAACCATGTGCAAACATGGGCTGATTTCTAGTTCTACCTTTGGCAAGTAGAACACTTTCGATGGTTTTGGGTGTTTTGATACCGTATTACATACCTATACAGTGTGGTATACGTATTTTCATGCCTGTTATCATCATACGGGATGTACACTCTAGTTATTGGATAGGTTCTAGAACGTGTTGGTAGTATGATGGAATGCTATCTACACATTTCACGAGTAGGCTTTAAAGATGTTAGTTGAGTTCCCTAGGTCCTCCAAGACGATTATGTGAAGTCCTCTAATTGACTAATTGTGTTCTAAATTGCTCTAATTAATAAGGTTCTATTAGTAAAGGATGTTATATTTGAAGGTTCTTAATAGACTGTGTAGTAGACAATTCTATTTAAATTGATGTAAGGTCTATGACCCTATGATATCATATGTCTAATATATCTATGAGGAGACTTAGTTCTTTCATAATTTCTACAACAGAGTTCGCCTATTGTGAGGAAAGGTTTTAGTTCTTCACTACTTTTCATGTATATACGATGAAATATGTCTAAGAGCTTTTATAAGACCTCCGAGAGGTCGAATACGCCATGTATTCCCTTGGGTCGCTACACTTCTTATGTGGAGTTGATGTTCCTCCAGCTAATTGTATTGTTGTGTTCATGTTGTTTGGTTGTGAGCGGCTAGTCTTGAGTCCTTACGTCTTCAATAACTTTAAACTTTCATTTGAGGATGAATGTTTTCAAGTGGGGAAGATTGTTGCAACGCTCAAAATGAACTTGAATGATCTAGAGCTTCAGTTGTGCTTCTTGAGTTACTAACTTGTTACAAAGATGAGTTTAGACTTTCAAAGTCTAATTTGAGGAGTTTGATGTTGAACGTCAAGGGACGACTATAACACTCGGAAAGTCTATGACTTAGTCTAGAGACTCACATGATGAACTAAGACTTGAAGAACAGTTTCTAAGCCTAAAATAATGTATTGAAACTAATTAGGAAGTGTTAGAGTAAAAATGTCAAGAAACGACCATGACGTCCAGAGAATTGGAAATGTGTGCTACTGTACCTTTGCATGTTTCATGGAGTTTTAAGAGTTTGAATTTAATGAAACATGGTAAAAATGTACTAAGCGCATATTAGAGTGTGTTTAGGGTTGAAATATCCGGGAACGAATCCCCAAGGACAACCCTAAGGGTCCTTGGAAAGGAACCTTGCATTAGACCAAAAGCTGTCAAATTTGACAATGGCCAAACGTCGTCGATGAGTCAACGACCCGTCAATGGTGTCATAGGTCCATGCGTAGATATTTTTAAAAACTTGTCCAACACCCACTCCAATGGTGTCATCGATAAGGTGACGGTGCGTAGGTCGAGGTCTCATCGACTGGGGTCAAGTGGGTTGTCCAAAATTTATGTTAAGGGATTAATTAGTTTATCAGTTAGGTTATTAATTAAGGGTTAAGGGTTGTTAATTCAGTTAGTTAAGGGGCTATATAAGACTTATAATCTCACTAAACTAACCTAACACCCAATATTTCCCAAGTCAAAATGCTCTCTGACTTCTCTCTACTTTCTCTCTCTATTGCAAGACCCCATTGAATGCCAACTCAAAGCTTTATTAGGTTTTCAAGACATTATATTTTCACAATCAATTCTGAATGAACTTCAGGTATGTAATATATTCACTCTTGGAATCTCTTTCCCCAAGAGGCTATTCAAAATTGGTTTCGAACAATGTCAAAATGTTAAGTTTTCTTCCAATTACGAGATTCATCTTTCAAATTGATTTGATATTGATTTTTTTTATTATTATTGTTAGATTATGATTATATATTGGTTAATTGTTGTAGTTTTTACTCTTTGACCTAATTCTATTGAAGAATTCATGATTGAACTCTTTTCGCCTAACTCTAGGTTATGAATTGTGGTTGAATTGATGAGTGATGATGCAATTGACTTAGTTCTTGTATATTTTACTATAATATGATGTTATGAAGTGGATTTATGCATTAATAATGTTGGATTCATGGTAAGATCATGAAGGAGGGTTATGAAGGCTATGTGGTATTACATTGTGATATTCAATTCTTAACTTCAATGATGATGGATTATGCTTGATAATGGTATTCGATTGAAGTATTGTATGTGATTATACGAAGAAGATGGTGATATAATGATTATAATGAAATTTTTGACTATGCGAATTGTGATACAATGTTAAGGGTATGATTGTACAATCTTGAATGTGAATCACTTGTGTGCCTTACAATGATATGATTATGATGTGTTGACCTCACAAATGAAGGGTTTTTATGAAAGGAAAATATCATGCAATACCTAATGAGATAATGACATTATATACAAGGTGTTAGTATCCTAGGGCCTATACAAATATATGATGATTTAAAAAGCCTTAAAGACATTTCAAAATGGGACTTTAGCTTAGCACTGAAAGAAGTTGACAAAGAGAGGTGTTGAGTCCCCATAGAAGGAAGATTCACCAAATATTCTCATGAGACGAGGACTCCAATTGCTAATGGCCATGTAGAGGGTTCAATGCATATCTCCTCGTTCTTTAACTATGTTGCCTCCATAGGAATACTAGTTAGTAGATCCACTAAGATTGCTATGTTCATGCTTTGGTCCTACCTTGGCAAGTGGACAATCTTCTTTCGCTGTAGGGTTTCATGACACCGGATTCCGTGTTTAGCTCACATGGTCTATTATTAGTTAAGGCAATTTTTCTCGAAAGTAAAATAAAATTAATAAAGTGAACACTAACTAGGGTGGCATAAGGGGTTCTACTTAGTGTATCCGACACTCCCGACACAAAGAGACTCATCTCATCCCTAGGATTTGATACAAAGAAAGGAGCATACTTGGACAAAGTGACAAATATAATATTCTTGCACACTCATACCTTTATGATGAAGGTTGATGAATTATTACACCTTAACCTTCCTTTTGTCCCTTGGACAGAACCTATCAAGAAAATCCCTTTCAAACACCTCTCATGTTATAGGACCCTCTCTTAATGCCCTATTGTCTCTCCATTGGGTATACCATGTTTGAGCCACATCCTTGAGTTCATAGGAGGATAGCTCGTCCTTCTCATTAGAAATCACTCCCATAGACATCATCATGAATGTATTGGGGATCTTCATTCAGTTTAGACCCAAAAAACATAGGAGGGTTCATCCTTATGAAGTCCCTCAAGTGAGAAGATATGGTACTAGAATTTTGTTGAACTTATGGTGACGGTGTTATGTGAATGTTGTGACCTTCTCGGCATTACTTTATGTATTATGACAATTATGGCCTTGTCGGAAAATTGCTTGATATACTATGATGCTTGTATAGTGACTTATGTGAAGTATGATCATATCTTTCTGCATGTGTGTAATGTGAAAGTATGTGTTCTTCTATTGTTGTTAGGTGATCATGTTAGACTGTGACTATATCCTTGTGTGTGTAGTCTTAGAGTTGATGCATGATTATTCCTACTTGATTATATGAGTCTATGATGGTTATATTAATGATGATATAGTAGTTTATATTGTGAATTAATTATAATGGTTATACCTATGTGCTTCTAGAATTATATGCAATATGTGCTAATGTGAAGTATTAGTGTGCCTTGTGTGGTAGAATTGTGTCCCTTACTTGATACATGTATGAATGTGAATATGACATTTCTTCACTTAGGATATTAAATACTTTTAGTCTTGTATGTATTAATTATATGAGACCTTGAATGATGTTAAGAAGCTCATTTATTTGAAAACCTAAACCTAGTTGTAAGTTTATGAACCTTGAAGCCGAAAGCCGTAATGGTATCCTTCTTGTATGAATGATGGACTTAAGGTTGGTTTGCTGGAACGACATCATATCATCCTTAAGAAAGTCATTAAGCTATCTTAGCCTCAATTTTAAGGAAGCCCTAAGAAATCTCTTTGGTAGGGTGAATGTGATTGGGTTATGAACTACATATGAAAAACCCATGTGTTCCTTTAACGTAAATAACTCTATGAGAACAAAGGCTAGTACTGAGTGAGTATGGTAAGGGAAGTACCTCTAGTTAAAGAATGAGGCTAGAGTTCAAAGAAACCCTTCCTATTCCATAACCATGTGCCTAAATGGGATGTGTCCAAGTTCTACTACTAGCAAGTAGAACACCCTCCTTTGGAGTAGGTTAAAACGCCGGATTCCATTCTTTGCTACAATGGTCTATGTCGGTTATTGTCTATTATCATAATATGGGATACATAATAGTATTGGAGAAGTTTTATCAAGTTTTAGTGGTGGTATGGAACGCTATCTAGACATTGCATAGTAGGCTTTGAATATGTTAGTGAGAGTCCCTACGTCTTTTCAAAGACCACTACTTGAATGTCCTTATGTGATGAATGTCTCCTAAATGAACTAATGAATTTAATGACTTAAGTTAAGAAAGAATGGTAAATGAATAAGTACTTATCTAGAGTAGTAAAGGATTTTCTAGTTAACGTGTGAAGGGGGCATAGGAATGGTCACTTCGTATTTTACCTAGATAAATCTGAAGAATGACTCTAGTTATGAAATTGGTTGATTTAGTAGACTTGCTCCAAACTTAGGTAGTATTAAGGATTACTAAGGTAATCTCGAAGAGGTCAAACATGGACATTCTCTTCTTGATTTACTTGATTAGGTCTTTTGATAACCTATGGAAGGTGAATGTCATATTCTATGAATGTTATTGTGTTAAGTGAGAATGTTCTTATCCTAGGTAGTTTAGAGGATCTCTCAAGTGTGTGTGAAAGGGATTGTATGTGTGGTCGCTTTACAACTTACTCAAGTGAACCTTAGAATCACATTTGGTAGGAGTATCTCATGTCTATGTTCTTGGTGTATTGTAAGTGTGTAAATCTCATTATAGGTGGTCTTAAGGATTATTTAGTTGTGCATAGAGAGGGTGTATGAGCGGTCTCTCTTTGATAGAGTGCATAGAAAGGGTGTGCGTAGAGTTTTAGGATAGGTCTTAGTGGGGGAATCACAT
Organism: Solanum pennellii; assembly: GCF_001406875.1. Taxonomy (NCBI): domain Eukaryota; kingdom Viridiplantae; phylum Streptophyta; class Magnoliopsida; order Solanales; family Solanaceae; genus Solanum; species Solanum pennellii. The sequence continues at coordinate 23,840,509 of NC_028648.1, read as the reverse complement.
GCTAGAAAGTGTCCAATGTGAAGCTAAGGAATATCACTGTAACAGTAAGGAGTTCACTGTAAATGAACTTGGTTACTGTAAAGTTGTCCTTAAAATGTTATAAATTTCATAAGTGACTTGTTATGTGTTTCTAAGGTGTTAAATGTTGTTCTTATTCTTATATTATGATATTTAAATCAGAAGATGCGTATTTCCATTAAATGTGTTTATGGTTTTTATACATTATGTCATACATAGTACATGTGGTTGTACTAATTTCATATTTTTATCTATCTCTAAAGTGATTCATAGGTGAAGGTTCTTTTGGGAGATATGCTTGGATTATAGGATCTTTCAAGCAAGTTAAAGTATGTCCTTATTTGACTCGAGGGCATAGATATTTTTCCCCTTATTGAACTATTTTTATAGACTCAATAGTACTATATTTCTATTGTATGGGTCGTGTATCAAGTACTGCTGTATCTAAGAATTGATGACTTATTGTTTCCTATGGATTTTATATGAAAGAGACTTTAAAGAATATTAGAATGTTGTGAAAAGTTTTAATTCTGCACTACTTTTCATAATTATACATATATATATATATATATATATATATATATATACATATATATATATATATATATATATATACACACATGCGATGAACGATACCAAAGAGTTTATTCAAGACCTCCGAGAGGTCAAGTACGTGGAATAATGACCTAAGAACATCCAAACTTCTAGGGTATATGTGTGGTTCGTGACACTAGGACCATCCCTTAGGATGCAACAAATGCAATGTGTAAGAGAAGTCTCATATCCTCCCTCACACTTTATAGAAAACCACTAAAGAAAAGCCCTAATGAGAGTTCGTACATTTCCTTTATTCATTTACTTTTACATTAGGGAAAGAAGTTTCAATAACCTGCATGAGACAATGTGAGCTACATGGAATATGATGTTCTACTCGCAAACTGAAAAGAGAGGGTCAACAGTGGTCTATGGTGTAACCTTTCATACATAGCTGTCTAGATGGATCCACTAAGCTAGAGTCCTATGTGGGCACATAGTTATTGGTGACATTTGAAACAAATGTCGAAAAATATAAAATTTCACGAAATTTAATACCAAAATGTCATAAAACAATGATATTTGATGTCAAATGTCATTAAGATAATGACAATTTGTATCAAATATCGTAACAATAATGACATTTGATCCAAAATGTCACTATAATAATGAAATTTATTGCAAAATGTCCTTGTTTTTAGCGACATTTCGTAAAACTGACGTATAAATAATGACTTTTTCTACAAATGTCGAATATATTAATGACATTTATTGCAAAAAATCGTTGTTTTAGCTACATTTACCCAATATGTCATATAAATAATGAGAGTTGCTACAATGTCGAATTTAATATGACATTTGTTACAAAATGTCATTGATTTTAGTGACATTTAGAAAATAATATCACTTTAGTAGTGTTAGTTAACATAAATGTCGAATATATTATTACATTTACGGTAAAATGTCATTCATTTTAAAGACATTTTGAAAAACGTCACTAAAATAGTGACATTTGTTGTAAAATGTCATTGATTTTAGCGACTTTTAGCAAAAATGTTGCTAAAATAGCGAGTTTTAATACAAAAGTCGAATATATTATGACATTTGTTGCAAAATGTCGTTGATGCGATTGAGAAAATGTCGTTAAACAATGAAATTATATACAAATATCGAATATATTATGTCAGATATTGAAAAATGTCATTGATATTTATGACATATGATTAAAAGTATTGTTAAATCCAAAGGCGGTCCACGTGGGTTGATGAACCCCCTCCGTAAAAAATTACATGGCATATATATACATACATACATATATATATATATATATAAGTTAGCTGTGTTAGGATGCTTGATCTCGCACTAGTGTTCCTCTCCATGAAGATATTTCATTATAAATACATGACTTCACCTCCCTCCCTCCGCGCAGCTACGGTGCTATGTGTGACCTTCTGTTGTCGATCAAGGTAGCGTCGCTTGGGGATGAGTGGGGGTGCTAGCCGACCGGGGGTGGCTTGGGTTTGGTGGGGGTGGGCGCTGTGTGAGAAAGGAGTGAGAGGTTTCGAAGTGAAATAAATGGCTTAGAGTTTTGAGATTATCAGTTTTTAAAAAAGAAGTGTTAATTTACCGACCACGGAATGTCGGTATCTTTTAAAATAATTATCTATACTTAAAAATATTTAATAGATATTGACATCATGAAGTAAATAATATTTGAATAAAATAATAATCTAAATATACTGACATCTTAAGGTCAGTATTTATTAATATATCTTAATATAAAATCACCTCTTGAGCTCAATTTTAGTAATAAAGATTATATATATATATATATATGTGTGTGTGTGTGTGTGTGTGTGTGCGTGTGTATATATATAATTTGACTACAAGTCAATAGAATTTAGTTTAATAAATTAAAATAATTTTAACTTTTGATTCATTAAATATAATTTTACCAATCAACTGAAGTTTATCAATATTCCATTTAATTTATAAATCTTCTTATATTGATAATTGATATTTCTTTAATTGATAATGTATATAATATTTGAACCGCCAATATATAAGACTTTATTTGTTAAACTACTCGAGAAGTATATAATCAAGGTATCTCAAACGCCGATGAATTATCTTTTGTATGTCATTCTCTATGATATGATCACTATACTTGACATCACTTCAAGATCGAATGTAATAATATTGATAGAACTTGCTTTGTATAGTAATTTATGATGTTCTGTTTTCTAAATCACAAACTTGATAAGACATTGAAGGTTATACATAAAAATAATTAAACAATTAATTATAAATATAAAATTATATTAATTGTTATCATGAAATTTCTATGAGTCTTATCTCGCATTTCATAGTCAAATGAATTATATGTTAGTTCTTCACCACTACATCATTTCATGGGATATTAATATCATTAAATTTTAAGATAAATAAAAAGTTATAATGTTTATTAAATAATATTGACTCGGAAGGTTTGTGTTTTATTAATTGATATTTTAACTTATATAAAATCGTAATCAGAAAGACGGTTTTATTTAAAATTAATTTAAAATATAATCACTATATAAATATTTTACTGAAAGTTAATATAATTACATACTATTAACTTTTACCGACTTTCAGAAGTCGATATTATAATTTATTTATTTTTTATTTTACACAAAATCGTCCTCTGGAAGATGATTTATAATACCAATATCAAGAGGTCGGTTTTTCTTGTAATTCATTTTTCTGGGATAATTCCGACCTACTGAAGACAAAATTCGATTTTCCGCTATATATTGCATAAAAACCGAATTTTCGTAGTAGGTTTTCATATCAACGTAGGTTCATACTCTAAATTTGGATTATTGATCTAACTTTTTATTTATAAAAGTAGTCAAAACTTTACACTTTTTTGAACAATTATTGTAGGTGTAAAATGAAAAATTAGTATAATGCTAGAAAAATTATGATTAATTAAAACATTTTAAACAAATCGATCTCCGGATTTCGCTATTTTAAAAAATAATTAGATGAAAGAAAAATACTGTAACGACCTGTTTAGTCGATTCGAGCATCAACATTATTTTGATAGAAACTGGCTGAGTCGATGGAACGGTCGACGGACCGTCATGGTCACGACGGACCCTCGGGGGGGGGGGGTA